>NW_028270146.1:104874229-105174229 GCF_037043375.1 Chiloscyllium plagiosum | reverse complement strand
TCGTATATATGTAACTACTCAATAGCCCTACCTTTAGGTTTCAGATTAGAGCGAATTTTTAAAATTTCCTGTATAGTACTGTTGTTGGAAGAATCATTGCAGCTCTCTTGAATTATTACACCTTTTAGAAGACTAAATACCCAGGAGAACTGTTAAGCATTGTGAAAGTCGCCATGTCAGCTCGTCTCAAGATTGGTGTCGTGTTATTAAATTAAGTGTGCTCATTTTTATGTAAAACTCCGGCTGCTCCCACATGGGTTTTGGAATCATAAGATTAAACATGAGCTTTTAAATTTTAGTCTCCTAATGGAAAGGGGCCACTGAAATATTGGGCTAGGCTTCATGGCACATTTCCATATAGAAAAGCTGAAGAAATGCAAAAACAGCAAGGGTTTTTTCCTGACTAAACTTGGTTCTGTTTGTGTGCCTCATACTTGAAGCCAGCTATAGATTTTCTCTTTGGGCTAACATACTTGTGGGCACTAGCCATGTTATCTGAACCATAAGAAATAGGGACAAGTGTAGGGGCCCCTTGGCTAACCTGCTGTGCTATTCAGTAGGATCATGGCTGATCCAACGTTCCTAGCATCCAGTTTTCTGCCACTTCTGCAAACCAATGATTTTTAAACTGATCAAAAATTAGTCTATCTCAGCCTTAAATATATGCAAGGACTGCTTCCCCAACCACTGTCCGTGGTAAGGAGTTTCAAAGACACGCAACACTCGAAGAGAAGACATTTGTCCTGGAAATTAGAGGAATGAAAGGTGATCTCATTGAAACACAAAGCATTCATAAATCATAGAATCCCTACAGTGTGGAAACGGGCCCTTCGGCCCAACAAGTCCACACCGACCCTTTTGAAGAGTAACCCGCCCAGACCCATTTCCATACCCTATATTTACCCCTGACTAATGCACCTAACCTGCACATCCCTGAACGCAATTTAGCATGGCCAATTCACCTAACCTGCATATTTTTTGGACTGGGGAAGAAACTCATGCAGACACGCGGAGAATGTGCAAACTCCACACAGGCAATCACCTGTGGCTGGAATTGAACCTGGGTCCTTGGTGCTGTGAGGCAGCAGTGCTAACCACTGAGCCACCGTGCTGCCCTGCACATCGCATTCTTCGAAACCCCAATGGATACAGGCTCAACTTAGAACATAGAACATAGAAAAATACAGCGCAGTACAGGCCCTTTGGCCCTCGATGTTGCGCCGATCCAAGCCCACCTAACCTACACTAGCCCACTATCCTCCATATGCCTATCCAATGCCCGTTTAAATACCCATAAAGAGGGAGAGTCCACCACTGCTACCGGCAGGGCATTCTATGAATTCACGACTCGCTGAGTAAAGAATCTACCCCTAACATCTGTCCTATACCTACCCCCCCTTAATTTAAAGCTATGCCGCCTCGTAATAGCTGACTCCATACGTGGAAAAAGGTTCTCATGGTCAACCCTATCTAAACCCCTAATCATCTTGTACACCTCTATCAAGTCACCCCTAAACCACCTTTTCTCCAATGAAAACAGCCTCAAGTGCTTCAGCTTTTCCTCATACGATCTTCCTACCATACCAGGCAACATCCTGGTAAACCTCCTCTGCACCCGTTCCAGTGCCTCCACATCCTTCCTATAGTATGGCGACCAAAACTGCACACAATATTCCAGATGCGGCCGCACCAGAGTCCTATACAACTGCAACATGACCTCAGGGCTCCGGAACTCAATTCCTCTACCAATAAAAGCCAGTACGCCATATGCCTCCTTCACCGCAGTATTTACCTGGGTGGCAACTTTCAGAGATCTGTGTACACGGACACCAAGATCCCTCTGCTCATCCACACTACCAAGTATCCGACCATTAGCCCAGTACCCCATCTTTTTGTTACCAAAAGATCTTACCAAAGTGAATCACCTCACACTTACCTATATTGAACTCCATGAACTTCTCATTCAGATAACACCTTCATCCCAGTAATCAGTTAACTGAACCACCTCTAAACTGCTTCTCATGCAAATAAACTCTGTTAGATTGGGTGGACAACGTACTTGTGATGGATCACAAACAAGCTAGCAGAATGGGAAACTTGCTGATAGTAGTTTAATGTAAAGCATGAGGTAATGCTCTTTCAGAGGAAAAAGAGGAAGAAGAGCTCAAAGTGTAAAAGTAAATGTGTTGTGCACAGGGGTTAGGCCAGAGAGCACTGTACTATTTGGGGTACTCTATAACAAATGGATCATTACAGTCTCATTCTTGGACATGCACATCTTCATCAAGGATTGACTCTTTAGTACCTCACTCAGAATACCTCACAATGCTGCAGTTCCCTAGCTTCACCCTAAACATGTTAAAGCAGTCATTCGCAAAGCATATGTATAGGAGTTGGCTAGATGAGGAGGAACACAATGGACACCAAAAGATTTGGAAAGATGCCCTCATTGAAGGATACATAGCTCAACTCATTGATCGCCAGTTCCGAAGTGCCACAGTGATGAACCACAACAACATTGTCAAAAGACAAGACACAGGATACAATCAATAGGGTACCATTTGTCGTCCAGTACTTCCCCAGAGCGAAGAGACTGAGATATTCTTTGCAGCCTTCAACGTGTCATCGATGACTATGAGCATCTTGCCAAGATCACCCCTACTCCTTCAAAACAACTGACAAATCTTAAACAGACCTTTGTTTGTAGCAAACCACACAACCTTCAGGACATCGACCATAATGCACAATTCTGCAAAACATTTCAGATCATCGACCTGGGACCTACTATCACACGTGGGAACACCACCAACCATGTACATGGCAGATACTCTTGTAACTCTGCCACTGTTGTCTATCTTATGCTGCAGGAAAAGATACCTCAAGGCAAGGTACTTAGGTAAGACTATGCAGATGTTATGACAACAGATGAATGGACAACGTGCAACAATCGCCAGACAGGAATGTTCCCTCCGAGTCGGGGAACACTTCAGCAGTCAAGAACATTCCGTCTTGGACCTTTGGATAAGCGTCCTCCAAGGCAGTCTTCGAGCTACACAACAACTCAGAATTGTTGAACAGAAACCTGTAGCCAAGTTCTGTACCCATGAGGATGGTCTCAACTGTGATCTTGGGTTCATGATGTGCTACATGTGACCCCACCATGGGGGTTCTGTATCTGTAAAATATTTCTTATGACACCAACACCTTGATAGATTATGATCTCTCTATACAGTTTTAAATTAAAGTAATTACTTATTACTTTTGGTTAGACACACGGAATGCGACTGTTATACCTATCATGTTATTCCAGTCATTGGTTTGTCTCCAGCAACACCTTTAATTGCAATGTTTTGTAATTATCTCTCTGCCTCATTGAATCAAAATATAGGTCACGTATTCGCTTGTTATTCACTGTTGATACTTTACTCACACCATGTGACACTTTTGATCACCTGCAGAGATTTATTGTTCAACACTCCAGTCAAACCATTTTGTATGATCTTTTTATCTTTCTGCCCTTGATCTCTCTGCCTATAAGTTCTATGTCTGTGTGCTTCTCTCTCACTTCATCTGACAAAGGGGCTACACTCCGAAAGCTTGTGATTCCAAATAAACCTGTTGGGCTATAACCTGGTGCTGTGTGATGTCTGATTTTGTTCACCTCAGTCCAACACCGCTACCTCCACACCATCTTAAATAGCATAACATATAAAATGAACCATAAGGTGCAGTTTAAGTCTTGTTGAACGTGGAACAGTATATCAAGGAAAAGGCCCTTGAGCCAACCATGTTTGTATGACCATGATGCCATTCTAAACTATCTGGTTTATATCCCTTTGTTGTTTGTCTGTTCATAGGCATCTAAATGTTGACATGGTATATTCTGATACCACTTCGAGATTAAGCATTTCAGGCACTTACACCCTCTGTGGTTAAAATTAAAACTTGGCTCTCATTTCTTATAAACTTTCCCCTTCTCACCTTAAATCTTCACACCCTAGTAATTGACTTTTTAGCACTGGGAAAGATTCTGACAACCCACGTGCCTTATAATTTTACGTACTTCTATCAGACCACCCTTCAGCCTCCAGTGTTCTCGCTAAAATGATCAAGTTTGCCAAACTCTCCTTATACCTAATACACTCCAATCCAGGCAACATCTTGGTAAATCTCTTTTGCACCTTTGCCAAAGCTTTCACATCCTTAGAGTGTGGCGACCATAACTGCACACAGCACCCAGATCCTTTTATAATGGTGGAACAAGTTCAATGTGGTAAATAACCTACTCTTGCTCAAATTTCTTATGTTCTTATTCACTGTATCGAAAATTGCTAAATGCTAAATTATCTCACTGATCAGTGGAAAAGGCCAAACAGCACAAAGGTAAGGCAATCACAAAATAGAATTGAAGGAAAGTTTGAGAACATTTCCATCACCATGTATTTCAGTCAGAGTTCAGGAGCACATCCGAAGGTTTTTCGTGAAGTTTTTATCTCACTAACAAGGTTGTTTGGCATGCAAACAGTTAACTGAACTCCACACCTACTCAATGCATGTCACTCAGGTGTGATGTGGGTGGGTGTGGCCCAACACTGGCAAGCCTCAATTCTGTTTCTCGGCCCGTAGTCCTCAGTACTCTGTGAGTCTGCTGTTCGGTAAGAATTTTTCAAATTTCACCGTCAAACTGTCACCAATTCTGAAATTTGAAAAATTCCGAAAACCAGCATTTTCAACAAGGGATTGTGTTCCTGTATCTTCAAAAACTATATAACAGGGTGAAAAATATTAAAAGCATAATGAGAAGTTTAAATTAGCTGATGCAGAGAAAATCAATATAGGATTAATGAAGTATTGCTGCAAGTATCATTCTATAAGTATTTTTGTTTTTGCCAAATGCATTTGGAGAGGTTTCCCAGAGTCTGAAAGCTCCCACTAGTTAGTTTAATTAGCATAATTCCCCGCTTCAGGGCACTCATTGGTTGCTCGTTTTAGCCAGGATTTGTTACCAAACTGATAACCTGCAGGGCCAATAGATAACTGAACAAAATAAAAGGAGCAACTTTGCAAAGTCATTACTTTTAGCTTTAAACAGGGATGTTCAGTCGAATGTTTAAGGAGAAAACCCAGAGCTCTCCTCCTTACCCAAAACTTCCATTCCATTTCCAATTTCACTCCGTTCGATTGCAGAACATACAGCCTCTTTCCCAGATCGATGTGTCTTTACAAATTCCTTCCTAAACAAGAACTGATTGCAGTTTGTGCACCAGACATGGATACAATTAAAAGATAGATTAATTCTTGATCACTTGGGGAATCAAGGGTGATGGAGAAATGGCAGGAAAGCATTGCTGTTAATAAATACACGGTGAATAATTAAGGCCTAACGCATACTATTTGTGGGCACCGCTGGTTACTGTGCACTATCACTTTTCTGTGTCCTGTTACTCAGTTAATTTTCTAATGAAGTTAATTTTGCCCTCAATTGAGTCTAATTCTTAGCGAGCAGTATTTTATGGAAGACTCAGTTGCCTTCCTGAAATTCACATAAATAACCGCCATAGACATTCCTGTGTTCATTTAAAGTTTAAAAATTCAGTCAGATTCAGTGGGTTTTGGCTACCCATAATTCCGTGCTGGCTCTTTCTGATCAGCTTAAAGTATGAGGTGTTCCAGTCATTCTAATCATAATTTCAGACTTTGGTAATTTTCCTTTCACAGACATAAAATCACTTAGGTTTTGGAAGACGGTTAAAAGGAAATTTGATGGAGTTGGTTATAATCTTGAAGGGTTTTGGTCGAGCAAGTAAAGAGAAATTGTTTTCAGTGGTAAATGTATTCGTAACCAAAGGACATAGATTTAAGGTACAAACATACATTTAAAGCAAAGAAAGAGGTTTATGCAGTAAATCTATATGGTCTGGATCGAGGTCTGAAAGTTTAGATTAGATTAGATTACCTGCAGTGTGGAAACGAGCCCTTCAGCCCGACAAGTCCACACAGACCGTCCGAAGAGTTACCCACCCAAACCTATTTCTCTCTGACTAATGCACCTAACACTGTGGGCAATTCAGAATTGCCAAATCACCTGACCTGCACATCTTTGTGCTGTGAGAGGAAACCGGAGCACAGACATGTGGGCAATTCAGAAGAGTAGGGAGACAGGAACAGGTAGTATGCCACTCTGAGCCTTCTTGCCATTCAATAGGATCATGTCTGATTAGACATTGCTCATGTCCATTTTCCTACCTTTTCCCGGTAACATCTGATTGAGCTACTGATCAGGAATCTATCTATCTTAGCCTTAAATATCACGTGGACTTTGCCTCCATAGCTCTCTCTGGCGGGGATTTCCAAAACGTCTCAACCCTCTGACAGAAGAAATTCCTTCTCAGCTCAATCTTAAATTTGCTCCCCTCTATTCTGAAACTTTTGTGACCTTTTAAAAGTGGGCAGTTTCTTTGCTAATATTGTATATGTTTGGAAAAATAGTTTGGGATTCCAAGAATGTTAATTAGGTTTGTACGGAATGCAACAGCAAGGATGTCAAGCCATGTTGGGGTTATAAAAGCGATTCACTAAAATGATGCCTGGGATAAGAGAGAGATTTATTAAGATGTGCTTTATATTGAGAGGTTTCTCTTAAGGAATGGAAGTTCTCATAAATTTATTATTCCAGAAGATAAGAGTTCAAAGACAATTGGCTTTCATGGTGTTTAAGCACAGTGTTTATCCTTATCAGTAATCATTTATATATAATTATAACTATAAACAGCAGATTATAGGTTGGGTTTATTTTATGATATAAAATACCAGTGAATTCATTATACTGCAGGTATCAATCTTGAAGGGAGCTGCCTAAGTAGTAATAGATCTGAAGCATTTTTTCCAACACCCCTAAAAGTTTTTTCCTCCTCTGATGTACATTCTGAGGTTATTTTAGGATTACCTCATTATTATTCTCTTAATGAATTTTCATTAACAAGAAGGCTTCACATTTGCCCTATTGAGGCTTTAACTCAACTGAACTGTCAATCAAGTAATTCAACTGGCGACAGTCACACAGCATGCAGTTAAGTTGGCACTTGCCTTGTGCAGATGCGTCCTTGAAGAAAGTAATCCCAAAGAGGACAGATACCTGGGTCAGAGAAGGCTTCTTGCTGAATGCTCATCAGCTAAAATCCTTTTGCTTTAGCTGATCTTGTTATTAAGACTAACTTTAGTGGCCTAGTGTGAAAAAACAGTCTACCTGACACAGAACTAAATATTATGAATACAGTTTCCATAAGGTAAATTTAGAAAGACGATCTTCACACGCCAGTCGGTGATGAGAATTTGTAAATTTATTATGATGCTATCAGTTGGCCTTGCGCAAGCAGTTAGGAGAGAGCACATCCTGAGTGAGATGTAGGTATTTCTGTGCTACTTAGAATTTTGTGTACTGTGGAAATTTGTTAGAGAGAGGAAGATATGCTTTGTGGTTTATAGCTCATTAAGCTAAATTCTTCAGTTCCAACTGAGCAAATAGAGGAGAGTCCTAGAGATCTATAGCATGTAAATGGACCCTTCGATCCGACTTGTCAATGCTGATCAGATATCTTAAATAAATCTAGTCCCATTTTCCAGCACTTGGCCCATATCCCTGTAAACCCTTCCTTGGCCCATATACCCATCCAGTTGCCTTGTGAATGTTGTAATTGTACTAGCCTTTGCTGCTTCCTCTGGTAGCTCATTCCATATTCCACCCACCATCTGCGTGAAAGTCTTCCCCTTTCACCTGAAACCTACGTTCTCTAGTTTTGGATGACCCCGCACCCCCCCAAAGCCCTTGTCTATTTACCCTCTGCATGCCCCTCATGATTTTATAAACCTCTATAAGGTCACCCCTCACACTCCTACACTCCCAGGGAAAACAGCCTCAGCCTATTCAGCCTCTTCTTATAGCTGAAATCTTCCAACCCTGGCAATGTCCTTGTAAATCTTTTCTGAACCCTTTCACAACATCATTCCCATAGCAGGGAGACCAGAATTACATGCAGTATTTCAATAGTGGCTTAATCAATGTCCTGTACAGCTGCAACATGACCTCCCAACTCCTATAGTCTAGATTAGAGTGGTGCTGGAAAAGCACAGCAGGTCAGGCAGCATCCGAGGAGCAGGAAAATTGATGTGTCGGGCAAAAGCCCTTCATCAGGAATTCATTAGGAGGCCTTTTGCCTCCTAAGTCCAATACTCAATGCACTGAGCATGTTTGCCATATTGTTTCTTAAGGTGTTTGCATATCTAGTATTTTAACAAAGAAGTGTCTGATTGTTGTCAACATTAAGCTGTGACGAAATAGCCAAATTGCAAAAGTAATTTCCTATTTCCTACTAGGGACCTGTCCTTGTATCAGCATTTTTAACGGTACTCATTTTGTCATTTGTAGTACAGAAATTTAATATTGCTGAAAAAGACACTTTTTGTCAAAGGTTTTTGTACTGCACTCATCAGGATAATTTGCAAAAATACCAATTTAAAGAATAAGCTAACATTTATATTGTATGAGAGGTGAATACTGATTGGTTAGCAAGTGGATTCTTATTGGTAGAGGTGTTGCCATGGTGAATACACAGCCAATGATTTATTTTGAACTAACAGGTTTTGTTTACATTTTAAACTGAGCATTTTTTCTCTGATCAAGATGTACCCTGAGAAATGAACTAGCGAATGGCTTTAAGCTATTTTGCTGAGTTGAAACAGTTGCTGTTGTTTACGTGTGGTTTCTGTCAGTATAGAATAGTATACAGTAACCTTTTTATTTTCTGGCATCTTTGCGACCAGGACTGTACCAATTGATCAAATATTCTGAATAATCAAGACGTCAATTTAATTAATGTAAAAACACACACTAAGTAATACACATCACTGTTATACTTGATTTACAGCATAAGTCACTTAATAATAATGTAAATAAATATTTGCCTTAAATAAAACTTAACGTCTGAGAGCCTTCTCACTTCCACTCTTAACTGACTACTAGACATTACAGTAAATCGTGGTACTTGAGGAGAAATTAAATCAACTGTTGATTTTAGTGTGGTAATTGAATTGTGTTTATACTGAGGTAAATACATTAAACTTTGGTATTTGAGGTACATAATGTTTGCTGGCTTATCAGGAGTGCTGGTTCATAAGGTGCCAGTGAAGACAAAATTTGTTGTACTTGTATATAGCTTCTAGTACAAGCAGATGCACCAAATTACAAACTTGACTGCCAGTCTGAAATTTGTCCGTATAATTCTTTGCTCCTAGGATAGCAGTGCTTGATTTCCAGCAGACTACCTCAGTGTGGCATGACAAGTGCAAGGTGAAAAGCTTTGATAAATGCCTTTTTTTCCCCACTAATACTCAAGAACATACATTTTTGTACCATGTAATTTTGTGATTAGACCATAAGATTAGACCAGCATAATTAGGCCATTTCGCCCATGAAGTCTGCTTTGCTGTTTGTTCATGGGTGATTTGTTTCTCAATCCTATTCCCCTGCCTTCTTACCATATCTCCTGATCTCCTTACCAATCAAGAACCTATCTGTTTATTTCTGCCTTAAATACAAATAATGACTTTGTCGCAGAAGGCTGCAGAGACCATGAGTTCTACAGTTTCACCACCTTCTGGCTGAAGAAATTCCCCCTCATCTCTGTTCTAAAGGGTAGTCCCTTCATTCTGAGGCTATGCTGTCAGGTCCTAGTCTCTCCGACTAGCGGAAACATCTTCTCCTCATGCACTCGAGCAAAGTGTCTCATTATTCCAATGCCAGCATTGCATTTGTCTTCCTAATTACCAACTGAACCTGATGTTAAAGTTAAGAGAATCCTGAACTGAGACTCGCAAGTCACTTTGTGCATCAGATTTCTGAAGCCTTTTCCCATTGAGAAAATACTCTGCCTCTTTTCTCCCCCTCGAAGTGTGTAACCTCTTACTTTCCCATGCTGTATTTGCTCTGCCACTTTTTTGCCCATTTGTCTAGCATGTCCAAATCTTTCTGCAACTTCCCTGCCTTCTCAACATTACCTGTCCCTCCAACAGTTTTTGTATCATCTTCAAACTTAGCAACAATTCCCTCGGTTCCTTTGTCCAGATCATTAAGGTATAACCTGAATAATTGTGATGCCAGCACGGATTCCTGCGGAACTCCGTTAGTCACCAGCTGCCATACTGAAAAAATCCCCTTCATCTCTAACTGCATCTTCTACCAGTATCATGCCAATACCTTGTCTCTGACACCATGCTTACTGAGCAGCCTCCTATGTAACACCTTGTTGAAGGCCTTCTGGAAATCCAAGTAGATCACATCCACTGGCTCTCCTTTGAGGAGGTAGCAAGCCAGTTAGACAAAGAATTCTAACATTTTTGTCAGGCATAACCTTCACTTGACAAAGCAATGCTAACTCAGCCCTATGTTATCATACACTTCCATGTATTCAGCAGTATTATCCTTCATAATGAACTCTAAAATCTTACCAATGACTAAGATCAGACTAACTGACTGAAATGGTTCTGATCGTGTGTAAACCTTTACAAGCACCATTCCAAATGAATTTTTTTCTGCTCTGTACATGAATGTTTGTGATCTAAAGTTTAGGATTTTAAAACAATGAATTCTGTTTATTGGCACATTTTCAGAGACCCACCTTTTTTTGCCTATCAGAAGTAATTGATCAGTAAAATATCAAGTAGACATTGTAGACACATAATTGACCATGTGAACTGACAGGAATCCTTTGCTGTCAGCGCTGTGGTGCAGAGATTCTACGAGCATCAGCCCTGTCTCAGTCTATTGTCTTCGTGTCAAAAGGTTCCAGGTTTGAATTTCATTCCAAGACCTGAGCACTAAGCTGTTGCTGACACTCTGGTGCATCGATGAGGGAGTGTTGTATTGTCAGAGCTCTTGTGTCTCAGATGAGATGTTGAACCAAGGCATGTTTGGCTCTTTGAAATAATAGTATGGAATCTGCCATGTCCACAGTTTTTTAATTCATTTTATGGAATGGGGTTGCCACAGACCTCGCCAGCATTTGTTGCCCATTCCTAATTGCCCTTAAACTGAGTGGCTTGCTCAATTATTAAGAAGGGCAACTAAGAGTCAACGATATTATTGTGGGTTGGAGTCATACGTAGGCCAAACTGGATAAGATTGGAGGATATTTTTCTTTAAAGGCTATGAGTAAGTCAGATATTTTTTTGTTTTGCAACATTTGATAGTTACCATGACTAAGACTAGCTTAAGTTCACTCAAATTTAAATTCCATTAGCTTGTGTAATAGGATTTAGACCTTTTGTCCCCTGGGCGTTGGTCTGCACATCTGGTAATATCACTGGACTAGTAACCTATAACACCACTATCTCCCCTACAAAGAAGTTATATCTAATATCATCTTATATTGCAGATTGGGGAACTTGTTGCGTGCTGGTTGCTGCATTTCCTTACGGCACTGACTACAAGCACTCATGAGAAGGAATATATGAATGTCGAACTTCAATTTTTTGCTTGATCAAGCATTTGTTTTTTTTTAAAGTATATGCCCTATAAAAATTGGATCCAGTTAGGCTTTATCGCTTAAAACCTAACATTTCAACTTTTGGTTAATCTTATTCCCTCTTGGCATCACTATCCCCCCATTCCTGCCTTAGCCATCTGTCACTGAAAATTAACTCCATGCATTTTTCATCTTAAGACTTGTTCCAAATTTCTCCCAGCTGGCCTCCCATTCTCCAGCTTTCATAAACTTAGTTTGTCCAAAAGTCTCCTGAGATATCATCACCACTGGTGTGCTTGTTAATTCTGAATGTTTTCTTGTCTTGGAATGTCTCCAAATTACAGCGTTTATTCTTGCATTTAAAATTGTTTGTGGCCATGCTGCTGTCCATGTGGAACCTTGTCCATCTACACAGCAAGGTGAGTTTACTTCAATACACTCTGATTCTTACAAATCTCACACTACCCTTTTACTTATCTCCAAACACAACCACTACCATCGTTGCCCTGTGACTCCAGTTCTCCAGTCTGGAAATCTCTACCTAAACTCCTGTACCTCTCCACTTTTTTAAAAATAAGTCACTTGGAATATTTACTTCCTTTACTTGGATTTTTTTTTCCCCTTGCAAAGTACCTTGGGATGTATTTCTGTGTTGAAGATGCCATTTAAATGGGGTGGTCTTAATGGTAATGTCAGTGGACTAGCAATCCAGAACCTGAGGCTAATGTTCTGAGGATGTGTTCAACCTCTACCGTAGGAGATGGTGAGATTTGAACTTAACAAATAAAAAGCTGTTTTATAGGCATTTATAACTGTGCCTTAAAATAAACTGCATACAAAATCTTAACTGTGCAAAGATGCGGAACGGTATATGGATTTCTGTAGCTTCAGTACTATGACTTGACATGACTGGTAGGCCAACTTGTAATTGCCACATTTTTTTAAGGCATTTCAAATACGCTGGTTGTATTTGTATTGTCCAATATTATCAAATTTTCTGGATCTTCCTGATTTACGAGTTGGTGTGCTAACCTTCATTTTCCTTTTTCTTTTGAGCTGTTGTAGAGCAGTAGGTATTTACTGTAAGTTTTTTTTAAGGTTAGAATTCCTACAGTGTGGAAACAGGCCATTTGGCTCAGCAAGTTCACACCAACCCTCCAAAGAGTAACCCACCTAGACCCATTCCCCTACGTTTCCCCCTGACTAATTCACCAGTCTTTGGATTGTGGGAGGGAACTGGAGGAAGCCCATGCAGACTTGGAGAGAACGTGTAAACTCCACACAGACTGTTGCCCCAGGCTGGAATTGAACCTGGGACCCTGGAGCTGAGAGGCAGCAGTGATAACCACTGAACCACTGTGCCGCCCCATTTTATTTTTCTGATGTTCATAGTTAGCATTTAAACAAAGCCAAAGTACACATTCACTTGCTCACGTGACTCCAGACAGATGAGGAATATTACACAATATTACAGAAAGCTACAGTGCAGAGGTCTTTAAGGGGTTCCCATACATGGAAAAAAAAAGCTAGCATACTAGTTCAGTGGTTCAGAGGGAAGACAAATGGAATGTTGACCATTATTTCAAGGGAATGCCGTTTAAAATATAGTTATTGTTAAATCTATATGAGGCGCTAGTCCTGAAGAGTTGTATTCCCCTTTTCAAAGGCAGACGTATACTTCATGGGAACAGTCCAAAGAATGTTCACAAGATTGATCCTGGTATGGAGAGATTTTTCTGATGAAGAGAGGTAGAGTAGGTTGATGAGATACAACATTGTTGAAACATGTAAGATTCCCAAGGGACTTGACAGAGTAGATGTGCAAAGTTGCTACTCCTTGTGGGAAATTCTAAGATCAGCGGACTTCACTTCAGTGTCAGGGGATGACCAATGAAGACAGAAATGAGGAAGAATTTCATCTGAGAGTGATGAATCTGTGGAATTCTTTACTGCAGAAAGCTGTCCAAGCTGATTTGTTAAGAATATCAAATGTCAAAACTGAGATGGACAGGATAAGAATCGGGGCATATCGGAAAAAGGCAGCAAAGTGGAGATGAGAATTTTCAGGTGAAGTGAACTCAGTGGGCTGAATGCCCTACTCCTCTATATTTAATGGTCTCTTGGCCTTGGAAACAGCCAAAACCCTTTAATTATAAAAAAATTATGTTCTAAAATACAAATTATCTACATAAAATTTTTAAGGTGTATTTATGATCTTAGAATGATACCCAGTCATGAGATATCAATTACCTACCGGGTTACGTGTGATGTCAAACTCCAGTTTTGTTGAAGCAGCTCTGTTGCTGGTCTCTGCTTCTGGGGCTTTTAATTGAACGAAGAATATTACAGCACAGGAACAGGCCCTTCAGCCTTCCAAGCCTGTGCTGATCCATATCCTCTGTCTAAATCTGCCACCTATTTTCTAAGGATCTGTATCCCTCTGCTCCCTGCCCATTAAGGTCTCTGGCAATGTTGGAGAAATAGCCAGATCACATAAGCCAGATCGGGTGAAATTGACAAGCTGTTTATTACAAGTAATATAGCTGGGAGAGAAATTGACTAGGCTGACACAGAACTGACTTCTGTACAGGTGGTGAAAATGTGTTGCTGGAAAAGCGCAGCAGGTCAGGCAGCATACAAGGAACAGGAGAATCGACGTTTCGGGCATAAGCCCTTCTTCAGGAAGGCCCGAAACGTCGATTCTCCTGTTCCTTGGATGCTGCCTGACCTGCTGCGCTTTTCCAGCAACACATTTTCAGCTCTGATCTCCAGCATCTGCAGCTCTCACTTTCTCTCTGTACAGGTGGATCAAGACTTCTCTTTCCTGAGCAGAGAATCAAGCCAGTTTTTTATAGGAATATTGTACAATGATGCTAATTGAAAATAGGAAAGATACAATGGTCTTGATAATCAAGTAATGCAGTTGCAATGGTGATAATCACAAAGCAGTTATCAGAAGAATGTCCTGAGCGTGGATACAATGAAGCATCCTAGCAGCATCAAACAGTTTTTAGTGGGATCAGGAAATTCCAGTTCTCTTCGAGGGGGGTGATATCTTCTTGGCAGTAAGATGTTTCCACTGTTTCTCTCCCGTGAGCGAGATATTCTGGTGCCTCTCCGTCTGAACTGTCCTTTGTGTGGCTTTGATATCACTGAGGTATGAGACTGCCCTTAAGGCTTTGGGACAGCTGTGTTGATCGGGTCTAAGAAGCTTATTGTTAATTTGTCTTGGGAAGTGTATTGGGAGTGACTGTGGCCATGTCTGGCTTCTCTTGTCAGCTTGTTTGGTCAATGCTGAGGCATTCTGGGTGTTTCTTGTATGGTTTGGACAGACTTGATTTTGTTCTCTGTGGCCATGCTGTGGGTAGACAAGGGTGGCAGCTCTTTTCCCACAGTCTAGATACATCTTAAATGAAGCTATCGTACCCATCCTTACCAACTTTGCTGGATATGCTTTCCAGGCACCCTCCAAAGAGACCTTGGAGTGCAGGTTCATAGCTCCTTGAAAGTGGAGTCGCAGGTAGATAGGATAGTGAAGAAGGCGTTTGGTATGCTTTCTTTTATTGGTCAGAGTATCAAGTAGAGGAGTTGGGAGGTCATGTTGCAGCTGTACAAGGCATTGGTTAGACCACTGTTGGAATATTGCGTGCAATTCTGGTCTCCTTCCTATCTGAAAGATGTTGTGAAACTTGAGAGGGTTCAGAAAAGATTTACAAGGATTTGAGCCAGGGTTGGAGGATTTGAGCTATAGGGAGAGGCCGAACAGGCTAGGGCTGTTTTCCCTGGAGCGTCGGAGGCTGAGGGGTGACCTTATAGAGGTTTGCAAAATCATGAGGGGGAGGGATAGGGTAAATAGGCAAAGTCTTTTCCCTGGGATGGGGGAATCCAGAACTAGAGGGCATAAGTATAGGGTGAGAGGGGAAAGATATAAAAGAGACCTACGGGGCAACGTTTTCACACAGAGGGTGGTACGTGTATGGAATGAGCTGCCAGAGGATGTGCTGGAGACTGGTACAATTGCAACATTTAAGAGGCATTTGGATGGGTATATGAATAGGAAGGGTTTGGAAGGATATGGGCTGGGTGCTGGCAGGTGGGACTAGATTGGGTTGGGATATTTGGTTGGCATGGACGGGGTGGACTAAAGGGTCTGTTTCCATACTATACATCTCTCTGTGTGAAGAACCTTCCACGTATATCTCACCTAAATGTTTCCGCTCTCACTTTGAACTTATGACCCACAGTAATGGAGTCCACCACTCCAGGGAAAAAGTTTCTTGCTACTCACCCTGTCTACACCTCTAATGATTTTGTAGGCCTCAATCAGGCTCCCCCCCCCTCCAACCTCCTCCTTACCAATGAAAATAATCCTAATCTACCCAACCTCTCCTCCATAGCTAGTACACTCCATACCAGGCAACATCCTGGTGAACCTCCTCTGCATCCTCTCCAAAGCATTCACATTCTTTTGGTAATGTGGCCACCAGAACTCTATGCAGCTTTCCAAATGTGGCTGAACCAAAGACTTATATAACTACTACATGACCTGCTAACTCTTGTGCTCAATTCCCCGTCCGATGAAGGAAAGCATGCCGTATGCCTTCTTGACCACTCTACTGATCTGTGTTGCCACCTTCAGGGAACAATGGACCTGAACAGCCAGATCTCTCTGTACATCAATTTTCCCCAGGACTATTCCCCAGGACTCCTTTTAACCCTTAGACTTTGCCTTCCAAACATACGAACACTTCCATCTAGTAGGATAAGGGCAGCCCCTTCCAAATTTCATGATGTAGTGTTCCCTCTAATTTTCTTACGGGCTGCTTGGGTCTTCAAGGCCCAAGCACACTGTTGCTGATTGACATGCGTAGAATTGGTGACAATTCTGCCCTGGGGACCTCTACTAATAAGATACTTGCCTTTATTAGTAGAGGAATAGAATACAAGAGTGGGGAGATTTTGCTGGAACTGTATAAAATGTTAATTAGTCCACATTTGGAGTACTGCTGACAGTTTTGGTCATGATTGTAAATGTCTACTCCGTCTTCGGTGATTGATTCTTAGAAGTTACCACAACAAGGTGTGTCGGTCAAGGTAGGATCAGTGTACTCAGATCTTTGTTGACAGGTGAAGACACAGTGGAATGAATGGCCTCTTTCTGTGCTGTAATCATCTAAAAGCCTCCAAGGTTTTAACATCTGTTATTTTTCAGGCCCCTGTGGCACTTGTTGAATGTGGGGAATTCTGAAAGATTATAGCAAATGTAACTACTATATTTCTAGGTACTTCAAGCTCTAAGATGCAGGACATTGGTTCCAGGGACTATCAACCTTTAGGTCTGATAGTTATTCCTTGGTGATAGTTAGGTGTGGGAAAGGAATCAATTTCCTTCCTTTTAATCTCCTCTTGATCGGCAGCATTTTTTTAAAAACAAGCAGTTCTTATATTCTAATGAAAATATAGATCACTAGAAAATGAAAACATCGCTATCTATGGTTTTCATGCGTGAAAGAAAGAGGAATTTTATTAATTACTAACCCTAGAATAAATAATAAATACCCTACTTCAGAATACACAAAAACTCTTGTAATAAGTCGATTTTTGTTTGATAATACGGAACTTAAGTATTTCTGAAAAGGACACATTTTGTTGAAGTATAAGGTACAGTATAAATAAGTGTTGATATGTTTTGCGTTGGCATGCTTGCAAATGTTCTGATAAATGCGAGACAAAATGCTTTGGCAAGCATGTCTTTTCTCAATGATACATTAATTCTCTCACTGGGGGTTGTTGGCAGGGCTAGCATTTATTGTCCATCCCGAGTTGCTACCTTGAACTGCTGTGGTGTAGGTAAACCCACAATGCCTTTAGAGAGGGAGTTTGAGGATTTGACCCAGTGACACTAAAAGGAATGATGATGTATTTCCAAGTCAGCAGGATGAGTGGCTTTGGGGGGGAGAGAGAGAATCTTGCAGATGGTGGCAGTGTTCCCATGTATCTGCTGCCCTTATCCTACTAGATGGAAGTGTTCGTATGTTTGGAAGGCAAAGTCTAAGGAGATTTGGTGAATTTCTTCAGCATGTACTGCTACAAATTAGTATGATAGTGGAGGGACTGGATTTTTGGACTAAGGCTATTAATGAGGTCAGGATCTAAGTGGCTCTGCTGGAACCCAAACTGAGCATCATTGAGCAGGTGATTGCTTAGTATTTTTTGAAACCTTTCTTCACTTTCTGATTGAGATTAGTACAAAGGTAATAAGTTTAAAAGGAACTATTATTCATTACTATTTTGCTGGTGAGATTGGGTGTGCTGAGAGTTCAAGTATTCACTTCTTTCTCTACTCTGAGACATCCCTTCCAAGGTGTGCCAAGGATTTATCTCCTCATGCTGAAGTAAAGAAAGTCTTTCTTCCAATAACAGTCATGTTCGTGCATTTCATGGCTTGATTATATATTTCTGCAGTTTTTCCCTGTACGCATGTTCTATTTTACTCTTGTATGGTAATTTTTTTCCAAAAAGCAGATTTGAAGTGACAAACTAACAAATATCACCAATGTGATATTTTGAAAGGAACCAGTTTCCTTGCTGCATAGTATTACTGCCCTGTGAGCCTGGCTATGTTTATTATGCTGAAAATGTGTTGCTGGAAAAGCGCAGCAGGTCAGGCAGCATCCAAGGAACAGGAGAATCGACGTTTCGGCATAAGCCCTTCTTCAGGAATCACGCTTTTCAGGTTTCAGGCTTATGCCCGAAACGTTGATTCTCCCGTTCCTTGGATGCTGCCTGATGTGCTGCGCTTTTCCAACAACACATTTTCAGCTCTGATCTCCAGCATCTGCAGCCCTCACTTTCTCCTCTATGTTTATTATGCCGTGATTTATGTTTGTTTATTTCAGAGTCCTCTCTGTTACCATTGTTGTCATTAATAAAGATGATTTTGGGGTCTGCTGGAGTTGTGAATTGAAACCGCTAAGAATGCAGCTTGCCTCAGATTGCTTTGCTACAGCTGCTTCTTGTAATAGACAATTTCCTGTAAGCATAAAGAGCTTGAATCTATACAGCCTCGGGGAGGTGGACCACAGAGCTCCTAAACTGGTTTAGGATAAATTGATGCTGTCTGAGAAGATGATGTCTGTTATCCAGTAGATGATGAAACAGTTTGAACTATAATCTTGGTCTCTCCTTATACCACTGGTATTGTCAGCACTTCACCTAGCTACATAGACAGTACAGTATTGAAATTGAACCTCATATAGAATTGATATAGTTTTACAGCAAGAACTGACCATTCATAAGCCAATTTATGCTTCACCTGGACTTCCTCTTCTCTTAATGTTCACTTGTACGAAATAAGATCAGTGTTCCCAACATTTCTATTGGCATTGTCTTCTGCAAAATATACTTGGTCATTCCTATTGACTTTTTTTCCTGCTTAAACTCTGCAGATTAATTGACACTGAAATTATGATGGGCTTTCTTACCATTACTGAAGGCATTAGAGTGGAGCAGTGAATGTAATTTTGATAACAGAATTTTAAAATTTCAGCCAATAGTTCTTAAACGTAATGCTAGTCCAAACTCTTCATTCTGCAAGAGGCAAATCCCTCTGTCGCAGACCAAGCTCAAACTGAAACCTGGATTGAATGTTGGACAATATCAATAATCAACATGATACAGATTTAACATTAATAATATCTATGATTCGGAGATGCCGGTGTTGGACTGGGGTGTACAAAGTTAAAAATCACACAACACCAGGTTATAGTCCAACAGGTTTAATTGGAAGCACACTAGCTTTCGGAGGGACGCTCCTTCATCAGATGATTGTCAATCGCCTGATGAAGGAGCGTCGCTCCGAAAGCTAGTGTGCTTCCAATTAAACCTGTTGGACTATAACCTGGTGTTGTGTGATTTTTAACTTAATAATGTCTAGTATGACAATACCTTTGTCCTTGTATTCAGCTACGTGTAGCTTTGCACCATAATCCCTCCCCTCAAAAAAAATTGGGTTTTATATTATAATGGAATATATTTAACAGAACCTTAATTTTTGTCTGAAGCTCATTTAAATATTTGTCCATCTTTTTGAAATTTCAATTCTCTTTGAATCTCTTTCAGATATTCTGTGATAATATTTGTTGATGTCTCACTTTTACATATTGAATTTTGCGAGGTTCTGCGTGGACCTAAATAGATGTAATTTCTATTTATACGTTTACATTTGAACAGATTATTGCACTGTCTTCAGTTTGCATATTTGGATCAGTGGTATTTAATTTTATGTGCTGATTGAATGGTTCTCGGGAATTACTCAGACTTTGTCAAAAATATTACTCATTTTCTTTTTACCCATCTCTCCTCCTACAAAAGCACTCTAGATGCTTGCGAAGTTCTTGCCTTGGTACAATATTGTACTCTGGTACAATGCAATTCACTAATTGTTTGATATAGAACATAGAACAGTACAGCACAGAACAGGCCCTTCAGCCCACGATGTTGTGCCGACCACTGATCATCATGTATGCACCCTTAAATTTCTGTGACCATATGCAATTCCAGGAGTCTCTTAAATGTCCCCAATGACCCTGCCTCCACAACTGCTGCTGGCAACGCATTGCATGCTCTCACAACTCTCTGTGTAAAGAAGCCGCCTCTGACATCCCCTCTATACTTTCCTCCAACCAGCTTAAAACTATGACACCTCATGTTAGTCATTTCTGCCCTGGGAAATAGTCTCTGGCTATCAACTCTATCTATGCCTCTCATTATCTTGTATACCTCAATTAGGTCCCATCTTCTACTCCTTTTCTCCAATGAAAAAAGTCCGAGCTCAGTCAACCTCTCCTCATAAGATAAGCCCTCCAGTCCAGGCAGCATCCTGGTAAACCTCCTCTGAACCAGCTCCAAAGCATCCACATCTTTCTTATAATAGGGCGACCATAACTGGACGCAGTATTCCAAGTGCGGTCTAATCAAAGTTTTATAGAGCTGCAACAAGATCTCATGCCTCTTAAACTCAATCCCCCTGTTAATGAAAGCCAAAACACCATATGCTTTCTTAACAACCCTGTCCACCTGGGTGGCCATTTTAAGGGATCTATGTACCTGCACCCCAAGATCTCTCTGTTCCTCCACACTGCCAAGAATCCTATCCTTAATCCTGTTCTCAGCTTTCAAATTCGACCTTCCAAAATGCATCCCCTCGCATTTATCCAGGTTAAACTCCATCTGCCACCTCTCAGCCCATCTCTGCATCCTGTCAATGTCACGCTGCAGCCTACAACAGCCGTCTATACTGTCAACGACACCTCCAACCTTTGTGTCATCTGCAAACTTGCTGACCCATCCTTCAATCCCCTCATCCAAGTCATTAATAAAAATTACAAACAATAGAGGCCCAAGCCAGAGCCCTGTGGAACACCACTCACCACTGACTTCCAGTCATAATATTTTTCCTTCTACTACCACTCGCTGTCTTCTGTTGGCCAGCCAATTCTGTACCCAGACAGCTATGTTCTCCTGAATCCCATTCCTCCTGACCTTCTGAATGAGCCTACCATGGGGAACCTTATCAAATGCCTTGTTGAAGTCCATAGTTGCCTTGCTGAAGTCCATGGTAACAAAGTCCAAAGTTATGTTGCTAAATTAGCCTTGCAAAATGGTTGGCAGCATATATTCTCTCTAGCATTTTCTGACATTAACCCCAGTGTGTATGTCCGTTAACTCTTCTTATTAACCTACTGGCCATTGTAACACTCTACACACTATTGGAACTAACTCAGTAGTACTCTGTTCTTGGAGAACTGAGATTTTGGTGCGCAAGAGTAGTAAGACATGGATGTCAGTCATTATGTAGATCTATCAATGCCATCATGAATGGTTACAAATCCAAGCAGCAACATTTACTTTACATATGCATGGAATATTTAATATGGGTTTGTGTAAATTATCAAACTTGGAGATGGGCATGCAAGTAGAATGGACAGTAAGATGGCAGATGAAAGTTAATATATGGAAGTGTATTTTGGTGAAATAATTAGGAAAAAACAAATAACTAATAACAGAGTTCAAGGCTTTACAAGGACAAAGATCTAAGGATTTGTGCATAAAGATTTTTAGGTGGCAGGACATTTTGAGAGTAGCGAAATGTAGCAGGATCTTGGGCTTCATGGAAGACTTGAGGATGAAAGCAGGGAAGTTATGCTGAACCTTTGTAAACCTCTTGTTAGACCATTGATATAATATAATCAATTCTGGTTGTCGCCCATTTGGAAAGAGAGGATCCTTGAAGGGATGGAAAAGAACACTTACCAGAATGGTTACAGGAATCAGAGATGTTTGCTGCAAAGTTTGTTTGAGAGCTGGGTTTGTTTTCCCAACATGCAGTAACTCACATTGTTTCAAGAAAACCATTGAGAGAAGAATCGTAGCTCTTTACCATTTTCCCCACTATATCTGGTGCAGTATATGAAGTCTTGATCAAGTCTTGAGCTCCTGTTGATGTGAGCTACATTGGTTTACAACAGCAGCCATGCCCAGTGCTTGCACATTTAGATAAACAGCTAATAAGAAGCATTAGTTCACAAAACTATTTCCTTGAGACAGCAGTGACTTGTACCCTTTAACAAAATAAAACTATAATGTTTATTATCCAGTACTTGAATAAGGTAGTGCGATTGGTTTTGTGGGGCTATTAATTTGTTATGCTTAAGATAGAAGGTCCTGTATTTTGAGTAGCTGTAGAGGATGTCTGTTTTATTATTTTAACAATGTTCATAGATATTCATTTTGATTGGTGTTAAGTACATAAATAGTTCTAGAATAACTTAAGTTTTATAAGAATATGATACAAGAAAAAAGAATAGGCAGACCCATGACCCTATTTTGCCATTCAGTCAGATCATGGCTGACTCAGTTGTGACATTGACTCCCTTTTACCTCCATAACACTCGAATCTCTTGTTGATGAAGAGGTGTAATTTCTCTGGTTTGGAATTCTGCAAAGTAATGGCGTTGGCAAGTACGTGTAAAACTTAATTTTACTGTTTAAAGATCTTTTGAAATTGTGTTCCGTATGAGTTTTACTTTTGTTCTCATGTTTTGTATAATGAACTTCTGTTGTTAAAGAAACTCTGCAACCTTGTGTGAGTGTTTCAGTGAATGACCGTCACATTAACCTAATTTTTTTTAAAAAAAGTGTCAAACCAAATTTCACTCCAGGTAATGACTGTGCAGGAAAAAACAGTGGCAGTCAACTTCATGGCACTGTGGGTGGCTCTGCTGCTCAAGCAGGGTGGAAGAAGAATGGCAGGATTAGAGTGGTCAGGAATTCAATCACAAGGGGAACAGCTGCAAGAGAGACTCCAGGATGAGATCCAGCAAATGGAATTTAAAAAGCTAGGAAGTAGATTAAAGGGCAGCACGGTGGCTCAGTGGTTAGCATTGCTGCATCACAGCGCCAGGGACCGGGTTCGATTCCAGCCTCTGCACTGTCTGTGTGGAGTTTGCCCATTCTCCCAGTGTCTGCGTGGGTTTTCTCCAGGTGCTCTGGTTTCCTCCCACAGACCAAAGATGTGCAGGTTAAGTAAATAGGCCATGCTAAATTGTCTCATTGTGTTCAGGGATGTGTAAGTTAGGCGCATTAGTCAGGTGTAAATGTAGAGTAATAGGGTAGGGGGATGGGTCTGGGTGGTTTACTCTTTGGACTTGTTGGGCCAAATGGCCTGTTTCCACATACGGATTCAATGATCCTATTATAAAAAACAGGACTGAAAAGGTAGTAATCTCTGGATTATTTCTGGTCCCATGAGTTAGTGAGTATAGAAATAGGTGGGTAGTCCAGATGAATAAGTGGCTCGACAGATGATGCAGGTGGGAGTGCTTTAGATTTCTGGGCCATTGAGACTATTTTTGGGGGTATTTGGACCTGTACAAATTTGACGGATTGTAACTGAGACAGAATAGGACCAGCATCCTTGGGGAGGTTTATACCAATTTGGCAAGGTGGGTGGGATCTTGAAAAAAGGGCACTGAGTTGAGTGATTAGCCTAAAAAAAGTCAAAATAACAGCACTTTTAAAAGAGAGAAAGACTGGCAAAGGCAGCAAGCACATGGTCTGTAAGGGAGAAAGACAAAGAAACTCACTGCTAACTGACACAGCAGTGAATCTGCTTTGCTGTTGGAATTCATGTATCACTGGACATCGGAGTGTGTCAAGGAAAACTAAACAAAGCGAAATTCACAAACTGATCTTGGAGGAACCTGTTTGGGAGAGGTCACAGCACAGAAACAGATAATATTGCATGCAGTTCGGGTCTCCTTCCTATCGGAAGGATGTTGTGAAATATGAACGGGTTCAGAGAAGATTTACAAGGATGTTGGCAGAATTGGAGGATTTGCGTTATAGAGAGAGGCTGAATAGGCTGGGGCTGTTTTTTCCTGGAGCGTCGAAGGCTGACCTCAGAGGTTTATAAAATCATGAGGGGCATAGATAGGATAAATAGACAAGGTGTTTTTCCTGGGGTGGAGAGTCCAGAACAAGAGGGCATAGGTTTAGAGTGAGAGGGGAAAGATATAAAAGGGACCTAAGGAGCAACGTTTTCACGTGATGGTGCATGTATGGACCAAGCTGCCAGGGGAAGTGGTGGAGGCTGGTACAATTGCAGGTATTTAGATATATGAATAGGAAGGGTTTAGAGGGATACGGGTCAAATGCTGGCAAAGTGCTGGCAAAGGGCTAGATTAGGTTGGGATATCTGGTTGGTATGGATGAGTTGCACTGAAGGGTCTGTTTTCATGCTGTACATCTCTATGACTCTACATTGAATATTGGAGCAGACTTAAAAAGCTGAAGGATCGACTCCTGCTCATATATTCTAGCTTCTATTTTTGCAGTGAAAGTATTCCCAAAGTTCCAGAATATGATTCACCGGCATTGAACACGCTGAATGTATGTCCAGGTCCGGCTGCTATAAGTCTTAGCATCATCAAATCATTACAGTACAAAAGAAGGTTATTCAACTCCGAGTCCAGTCCAGCTCTCCATGAGCAATCCAATCAGCCCCAGTCCTTCCTTTTATTTTCATGGCCCTGCAAGTTTATTCCCTTCAAATGGCATCCAGTTTCCTTTTGAAATCATTAATTGTGTCTAGATCCACCGCACTCACGTCCAACAAATCCCCGGTGAAATAACTCCACAGAAGCTGATATCCCATCACCGAGTCCTTGACACTGATCCATTTCCCTCAATGAATAGGATGTCTGATAAGCCTGTTCTTATCTGACAGCCAGGGTTCCCTGAATAGGGCTGTTAATCTGGTTCAATCAGGGAATTCCTTTTGTGTGAGGTGCACAGCTGACCTTACTACAATTGTTGCATCCCTTCCCCTCTGATTGAGGTGATAGGTTGGTTCTCTTTGTTTTGTAGCACCTCCTGGGGTGTTTTAACACTGGGCCAGGTTCCTCCAAATTTGCCCACGATACGGATGCCGTGTAATGCATAGTAGCTCATCTCTTGTGTCCTGCAGTGTCTTGGAAGAAAGTCATTCTCTTCAGTAGGCAGAGACATCGAGGAGGTGACATCTGCCATGTTCATCTTTGATTCTGAGGATTCTTCAATACTTGGCAGAGCGGGAGAGCCCATGGCTTTCAAAATAGTCAGAAAGGCTGTCGAGGAGCCGGGCACACTTCACTCCTGCACTGCTTATGATTTTGCAGCTTTCGTATAATCCATGTGCTTGTCAGGAACATCACACCTACCCAAAATTTATATGTCATTAAACCTGACCTTGTGTCAACCATGCTTCTTAACCATGCAGGGCAATTCCCATGGTTCCTACACCAAACTTCGTCTCCTGGAGTAAATTATCTCTCTTGCTTAGCAGAGCCTTGTGCCTGGCATTGGAGTTCCTGGTGCCATTACAGACTCTTCCAGTGGCAGTACCACCAGTGGTTTGTCTGCCAATGGGAGGTGGCTCAATGCATACATCGGCTACTCGGCCTCCTGGATGGTGGTCCAATTTGTATTAACTCACTTAATATTAGAGCTCACCACTGAATTTGGTCTGAACCTAAGGGTGACACTGCCTTGTCGTCTTTAAGTAGACCAAGCAGGGGTCTGTTATTACAAATTTACATCAGCAAAGCTATTGGTGGAACCTCGTGACTCCAAATGTGACCACCAAACCTTCCTTTTCTATCTAGGTGCATTACCAAAGTCCTGGATGCATACATTTTTGGGCATTCTTCTCCATTGGACTTCCTATGAGATAATACTGTCCCGATGATATACCATATGGGAGGCATCGAATGTTAGTACAAGATATCTCTTCGGATCATTGTGCCAACACTTTAGAGTATAGTGGCCATTTCTTCACTTCTCTGAAAGCTATGGCTTGGTTACGCAACCATTTCCCAGGGTGTCCCTTTTTTTAAAGAGTTGATGCAAAGGTGCCAGAATGGAAGTTTATGAATTTGTTACATATGTACTTTCCATAATAATTCACCAATCCAAGGAAAGACCTAAGCTCCTGATATGGAAGCCAGGGTACTTTTGATCATCCTCTCTATCTTCCAATGGGTGTAACCTGGTTTTGTTGACTCTGTAGCCCAAATGAGTCACCTGGGGTGTCTGAAACACACAATTTTCCCTCTGTGGCTTATGCCTGCCTGGAAGAAACGTCTAAGCACTCTGTCCAAGTTCTCTCAGTGCTACTTATTGGTCTTCCCTGTTATAGCACATTGTCTAATTAATGGTGACCTTATAAAATGCTGTCCATTGTTTGCTAAAAAATCTCACATGCTAATGATATCCCAAATGGCAGTCTCATGTGTTGGTATAAACCATTATGGGTAATAATTGTGGCATACTTCCGGGAATCCTCATCTAGCCACAATTCCAAGTACACATGGCTCATGTTTGCCTTATCTAAATCTGATCTGTTATAATATTATACAATCGATCAAATCTTCTTTCTTCAAAGAGAACAATCCCAACTTCTCTAACCTAATGCTATTATTAGGAGTTGGTACTTCATGTTGAGGTTGTACAGGACATTGGTGAGGCCACTTTTGGAATACTGTGTTGCCCTGGTATAGGATGGATGTTATTAAATTAGAGAAGATTAAAAAATATTTACCAGGATGTTGCCTAACCTGGAGGATTTGATGATTTGGAGAGGCCAGTGTTGGACTAGGGTGTACAAAGTTAACAATCACACAACAGCAGGTCATAGTCCAACAGGTTGATTTGGAAGCACTAGCTTTCGGAGCGCTGCTCCTTCAGGTGGTTGTGGACTTCATCAAGTGTCCGCACCCACCTGATGAAGGAACATCGCTCTGAAAGCTGGTGTTTCCAAATCAACCTGTTGGTCTATAACCTAGTGTTGTGAGATTTTTAACTTTGGAGGGTTTGCGTTATTGAGTGCATTTCTAATGAAGGGCTTATGCCTGAAACATTGATTCTCTTGCTCCTTGGATGCTGCCTGACTGGCTGTGCTTTTCCAGCACCACACACTTGACTCAGATCTCCAGCATCTACAGTCCTAACTTTCTCCTGGATAAGTTGGGATTTTTTTCACCGGAGCATATTACGTTTCGCCTATGGAGGTTTATAAACTCATGAAGGGCAGAGATAAGGTGAATAGCAAAAGTCCTTTCCTTAGGTTGGGGAGTTCAGAACCAGGGGGCATAAGGATTTGAGACTGAGAGCCCATGCAATCCAAGGACATTTGGCGAATTAGATTCACAGTTGTTGAGTGACAGGATACTCTGCAGAAATTCACCCAAGATTCTTAGAAAGTACTGTACCTTCCAATCTCAAGACCACTTTAATCTAGAAGGGCAAGCCTAACGTGGGAACATCACCACTTGCAAGTTCCCTCCAAGTTATTCATCATCCTGACTTCAAAACATATCGCCGGATCACAATCCTGGAAGTCTCTCCCTAAGGACATTGTGGGTTAATTTGCAGCGTGTGAACTGCAGCAGTTCAAGAATGCAGCTCAGCACCTTTTTTTAAGAAAAGGGCAAGAAATGCTGGCCAGCCACTGACACCCATGGCCTATGAGTGAATGAAGAAAAAGCAGAGGGTAATGGTTAAGAGGTGTGTTTGTGATTAAAAGCCTGTGTCCACTGGGGTTTTGTAGGGATCACTGTTGCAGCATTGCTGTTTGTGATATATCTAAATAATTTAGACTTGAATATAGAAGGGTTGATCACAGCTGTTACAAAAATTGATGAGGTGCTAAATAGTGAGGATAGCCTTAGATTACAAAGGTATAGACAGGCTAGTCAGGTGGGCTGATCAGTGGAATTCACTCTGGATAGGTGTAAGTTGATGCATTTGAGTAGGACAAACAAAGCAAAGAAAAACATGATGAATGGTAGAATCTAGGAAGCACCGAGGATCAGAGGAATATTAGTGTGCACATACACCGGTCCCATAAGGCATCAGATCAGGTAAATGAAATGATTAAGGAGGAATCTTGCCTTTATTAGCCAAGTCATAGAGTTTAGGAGAGCAGGGAGGTGAAACTGTATAAAAGGTTGGTTGGCCACAATTAGAGTTTTGTGTGGAGTTCTGGAATCCACGTTACAGGAGGGATGTAATTGCAGTGGGGAGAGTGAAGAAGAGATTTACCTGGATGTTGCCTGGACTGGAGAATTTTAGGTATGAAGAGAGATTGGAATTGTTTTCCTTTGAGCAGAGGGGATACATGATTGAGATGTATAAAATCATGAGGGGCATAGACAGGAAAGAAAGGAAGGAACATTTCTCTTTGGTGAAGGGATCACTGACCAGAGGGCATAGATTCAAGGTGACAGGCAGAAGGTTTTGAGGAGATGTGAAGACAACTTTTTCACTCAGAAGCGGGCAGGAAGGAGGGCTGGAGGGCGGCAAATGTAATTCCTCTCCAAGAAAGGAAATAGGGAAATCCCTGGCAATTACAGACCAGTCAGTCTCACGTCTGTCGTGTGCAAGGTGTTAGAAAGGATTCTGAGGGATAGGATTTATGACCATCTGGAAGAGCATGGCATGATTAAAGGCAGTCAGCACAGCTTTGTGAGGGGCAGGTCATGCCTCACAAATCTTATTGAGTTCTTTGAGGATGTTACTAGACAAGTTGATGAGGGTCGAGTGGTGGATGTTGTGTATATGGACTTCAATAAGGCTCCAATAAGGATAAGGTTCCCCATGGTAGGCTCGTTCAGAAGGTCAGGAGGAATGGGATTCAGGAGAACATAGCTGTCTGGATACAGAATTGGCTGGTCGACAGAAGAAGCGAATGGTAGTGGAAAGAAAATATTCTGCTTGGAAGTCAGTGGTGAGTGGTGTTCCACAGGGCTCTGTTCTTGGGCCTCTACTCTTTGTAATTGTTATTAATGACTTGGATGAGGAGATTGAAGGATGGGTTAGCAAGTTTGCAGATGACACAAAGGTTGGAGGTGTCGTTGACAGTATAGAGGACTGTTGTAGGCTGCAGCGTGACATTGACAGGATGCAGAGGTGGGCTGAGAGATGGCAGATGGAGTTTAACCTGGATAAATGCGAGGTGATGCATTTTGGAAGGTTGAATTTGAAAGTTGAGTACAGGATTAAAGACAAGATTCTTGGCAGGATCAGCGAGGAACAGTGGGATCTTGGGGTGCAGGTACATAGATCCCTTAAAATGGCCACCCAGGTGGACAGGTTTGTTAAGAAAGCATATGGTGTTTTGGCTTTCATTAACAGGGGGATTGAGTTTAAGAGGCATGAGATCTTGTTGCAGCTCTATAAAACTTTGGTTAGACCGCACTTGGAATACTGTGTCTAGTTCTGGTCGCCCTATTATAAGAAAGATGTGGATGCTTTGGAGAGGGTTCAGAGGAAGTTTACCAGGATGCTGCCTGTAATGGAGGGCTTATCTTATGAAGAGAGGTTGACTGAGCTCGGACGTTTTTCATTGGAAAAAAGAAAGAAGAGAGGGGACCTAATTGAGGTGTACAAGATAATGAGAGGCATAGATAGAGTTGATAGTCAGCAACTTTTTCCCAGGGCAGAAATTGTTAACACAAGTGGTCATAGTTTTAAGCTGTTTGGTGGAAAGTATAGAGGAGATGTCAGAGGTGGGTTCTTTACACAGAGAGTTGTGAGAGCATGGAATGCGTTGCCAGCAGCAGTTGTGGAAGCGAGGTCATTGGGGATATTTAAGAGACTGCTGGACATGCATATGGTCACAGAAATTTGAGAGTTTGTACATTAGGTTTACCTTACATGAGGATCAATGGTCGGCACAACATCGTGGGCTGAAGGGCCTGTTCTGTGCTGTACTGTTCTATGTTCTATGAATCTGGAACTTTCTGCCTGTAAAGGGTGGTAAAGGCAGAAACCCTCATAACATGTTAGTCGTATTTAGATGAGCACTTGCAATGCCAAGGCATATGAGGCAATGGCCCAATTACTGGAAAATGGGATATAGATTCGAGGGATTGAAGGGTCTTTTTCTGTGTTATAGATCTCTATGACTCTGATAACTGGGATGATGGAGGTCTTCTTGCACTTCAGATTGTAGCAAGGGGAAGTTAAAGATGTTAGCAAATAGTCTCACCAGCTGGTCCACACAGGATCTCAGTGCATGGCCAGGGACTCCATCTGGACCAGTTGCTTTCCTTGGGTTCAGACTCGAGAAGGCTGATCTGACATCTGCAGCAGTGACTGAGAGATTAGGTACATCCGGGGCTGTGGGCAGGTGACATTCTTTCGCTGGCATTCTGCTCAAATTGAGCATAAAAAGCAATGAGTGCATGGGGAAGGGATGTGTTTTTGTCTGCTATTCTGTTCTGCTTCATTTTGTGTCCCATTATGTCGTGTAAACCTTGCCACAGTCGGCAGATGTCCGTGTGATTAGTTTGGGTCTCCAGCTTGGTCTGGTATTGCCTCTTGGCATCTCTAATGGCCTTGCAGAAGTTGTATCTGGATTTCCTGTAAAGGTCTGGGTCATCCGACTTGAACACTGCACTCCTGGTCTTCAGCAGGCAATGGATTTCCTGGTTCCTATGTGGTTTTCAGCTGGGGAGCAGACACATTGACTTCTTTGGCACATTGTCCTCTATGCACTTGCTAATGAAAGCACAACAGGGATGATGTACTTGCCTAGGTTGGGTGCTGAGTTCTTGAATATGGACTCGTCCACTGATGCCTAGCAGTCCTACAAGTTCTTCCGCTGTCTCAAACCAGCATTGTACGACCTTCTGTGCTGGGTCTTCCCAGATTACACTCAAAAGTTGTAACGTGAGGAGGAACAGAGCATTGGGATCTGATTTTCTGAAGTGCGGATGCGGTATGGTTGTGTAGCAATGGTCAAGGACATTTGGTCCCCTGGTGGGACGTGCAATAGAATTCTGGTAGAACCTGTGAGGCTGGCCTGATCGAAGTCACTGGCTAGGATGAATATGGCCTCAGGGACTTTTCCATTTGCCTTGTTCCAACAGATGGAGTTTAATATAGATAAATGTGAGGTCTGGCATTTTGGAAAGTCAAATGAAGGTAGGAGTTTCATGGTGAACGGTAAGGCCTTAAGCAGTGTAGTGGAACAGAGGGATCTTGGAGTTCAGGTTCACACTTCTCTGAAAATAGAGTCACAAGTACACTGGGCTGTGAAGAAGGCTTTTGATACACTGACTTTCATCAGTCAGGGCATTGAGTAGAGAAGTTGGGAAGTTATGTTGCAGTTGTACAGGACATTGGTGAGGCTGCATTTGGAGTATTGTGTTCAGTTTTGGTCACCTTGTTATAGGAAAGATATTATTAAATTGGAAAGAGTGCAGAAGAAATTTACAAGGATGTTGCCAGGACTCAAAGTTCCAAAACACTTAATGGTAAGCTCCTAGGGAGTGTTGCTGAACAGAGACCTTGGAGTGCAGGTTCATAGCTCCTTGAAAGTGGAGTCACAGGTAGATAGGATAGTGAAGAAGGTGTTTGGTATGCTTTCCTTTATTGGTCAGAGTATTGAGTACAGGAGTTGGGAGGTCATGTTGTGGCTGCACAGGACATTGGTTAGGCCACTGTTGGAATATTGCGTGCAATTCTGGTCTCCTTCCTATCTGAAAGATGTTGTGAAAATTGAGAGCGTTCAAAAAAGATTTACAAGGATGTTGCCAGGGTTGGAGGATTTGAGCTATAGGGAGAGGCTGAACAGGCTGGGGCTGTTTTCCCTGGAGCGTCGGAGGCTGAGGTGTGACCTTATAGAGGTTATGAGGGGCATTGATAGGATAAATAGGCAAAGTCTTTTCCTTGAGATCGGGGAGTTCAGAACTAGAGGGCATAGGTTTAGGGTGAGAGGGGAAAGATATAAAAGAGACCTACGGGGCAACTTTTTCACGCAGAGGGTGGTAGGTGTATGGAATGAGCTGCCAGAGGAAGTGTTGGAGGCTGGTACAATTGCAACATGTGAGAGGCCTTTGGATGGGTATATGAATAGGAAGGGTTTGGAGTGATATGGGCCGGGTGCTGGCAGGAGGGCCTAGTTTGGGTTGGGATATCTGGTTGGCGTGGACAGGTGGGACCGAAGGGTTTGTTTCCATGCTGTACATCTCTATGACTGTATGACTCTAGGACTCAGTAGCCTGAGTTAAAAGAACATAGAACAGTACAGCATAGTACAGGCCCTTCGGCCCTTAATGTTGTGCCAACCTTTTATCCTATCCTGAGATCAAACTAACCTACATACTAACCAGGGGCGGCACGGTGGCACGGTGGTTAGCACTGCTGCCTCACAGCACCAGGGACCCAGGTTCGATTCCAGCCTCTGGCAGCTGTCTGTGTGGAGTTTGCACATTCTCCCCATGTCTGCATGGGTTTCCTCCGGGTGCTCCAGTTTCCCCCCACAATCCAAAAGATGTGCACGTTAGATGAATTGGCCATATTAAATTGTCCGTAGTGTTAGGTGCATTAGGCAGGGGTAGTTATAGGGTTGTGGTGGGTTACTCTTCGGAGGGTCAGTGTGGACTTGTTGGGCCGAAGGGCCTGTTTCCATACTGTAGGGAATCTAATCTAATCATACCTTTCAATGTACTATTATCCATGTGCCTATCCAAGAGTTACGCTTAAATTTCCCTAACGCATCTGACTCTACTAACCACTGCTGGTAGTGCATTCCATGCACTACCTACCTCTGATATCTCCCCTAAACCGTCTTCCAATCACCTTAATATTATGCCCCCTTGTGATAGCCGTTTCTGTCCTGGAAAAAGTCTCTGACTATTCACTCTATCTATGCCTCTCATCAGCGTGTAAATCTCTATCAAGTCACTTCTCACCCTTCTTAGCTCCAATGAGAAAAGCCCTAGTTCCCTCAACCTTTCTTCATAAGACATGCCCTCCAGTCCAGGGAACATCCTGGTAAATCTCCTTCGCACCCTCTTTAAATATTCCACATCCATCCTATAATGAGGCAATTAGAATGGAACACAATATTCCAAGTGTGGTCTAACTAGGGCTTTATAGAGCTGCAGCATAACCTCATGACTGTTGAACTCAATCACCCTGCTACTGAAAGCCAATGTACCATACGCCTTCTTAACAATCCAATCAACTTGGGTGGCAACTTGGGTGTAAACAAAATACAACACTGAACAAATGAGCAGATATTAGTTCAAATGACCAAAAGCTTAGTCATAGAGGTGAGTTTCAAGAAGTACCTTAAACTTGAAAAGTGAGGTGGAATGGCAGAAGGGAAATTACTGAGCTTAAGGTGCAGGCAGCTAAAGGGATGGCACTCAGTGGTGAAGCAATTTAAAATTAAGAATTCACAAGTCTAGAATTAAGAAAGCATAGGTTTCTCTGATGTTATGCTGATGTTACTCAGATAGGGAAAGACTAGTCCTTGGAGACATTTGCAAATGGGTGAAAGTTTTAAAAGGGATGCTATTTGACCAGATGTTAGTATTCAGGATCAGGATGAGAAGCCATTGGTGAGTGATTCTTTTGCTGTGATCAGACAAGAATGAAACCTAATGAGGCCACCTCCACTTAGCTTGACAACATTTGCCATGCTTTTGAGGAGAATGGCTTGGTTAACTGTGTCTCCATGGCTGCAGAGAACTTGAAGAAGGGAAAGTTTTACTTTATTTTGGTCACATTCAGTGTGACGTTCCTATAGCACTCATCTGGAACAAAGCAGCCTGTTTGATTGGACCATGCAGTCTCTTCACCAATGCACAGTTGCAGTATATACAATCTACAATATCCGCTGCAGCAACTTACCAAGGTTTTAAACCCATGACCTCCACTGTCTGAAAGGACCGAGGCAAAAGATACATGGGAACCACTTTTCATAGAAGTCGCAAACTGTGGAAACAGGCCATTCAGCCCAACAAGTCCACACCTACTCTCTGAAGAGCTCACCACCTTACCCTATCCTTGTAACCTTGTATTTCCCATGGCTAATCCACCTAACCTACACATCCTTGGACACTATGCAGAATTTAACACAGTCAATCTACCTAACCTGCACATTCTTGGACTGTGCGAGGAGACCAGAGCACCCGGAGGAAACCCACGCAGACATGGGGAGAATGTGGGAACTCCACACAGACAGTTGCTTGAGGGTGGAATTGAACATTGGTCCCTGGTACTGTGAGGCAGCAGTGTTGATCAATGAGTCACCGTGCTGCCCCACATTGATGTGTAGCTTGGAGGGGAGCTTCATTCTGACTTAAATAATATCAGTGCTGTTCTTTCACTGTTTAATGTCGACAAGTTGTAACTGTTTAATGACTTTGCAATTGATGACCAGTGGATTTTATAATTGTGTTCAGCAATAGATGTCCAACTTATTTTATGCTTTGTATGAATATTTATAGTAATTAATATTTTTTCTTTTGTCTTACAGTTGAAAAAGATTGGAGGTGGGGGCTTTGGAGAAATCTATGAAGCTATAGACTTTCTGACCCAGGAAAATGTTGCTCTTAAAGTGGAGTCAGCCCAACAACCTAAGCAGGTTCTCAAAATGGAAGTTGCTGTTTTGAAGAAACTACAAGGTAAGTTCCTAAGTTTTACATGTTCATAAGTTTGTTTCTCTCTTGCAATAGTTGGTCATTGTATTTCTGAATGATTGGTTATTAGGGAAACATTTCAAAACTTTACACTAGAGAACATTCGGCCCAGTGTGACTATACAGATTGAAGAGCTATCCACCCTACTTCTACCTCTCTGCTCTTGATCTGTAGTCCAACAGGTTATGGTGCTTGCAGTTCATATCCCAGTATTTGTGATATATGAATACGGTTTCTTCCTCTACTACCCTTTTCAGGCAGAGAGTTCCAGATCTCCATATTGTTAGTGGGCAGATAATTGCTCAACTCCCCTCAAATCCTTCTGCCAATTAGTTTACATATTTGCCCACTGGATCTTGACATCTCTGCTCATAGAAATGGGTCCTATCTTTCCATTGTATCCTTGTATTTTTATACACCACAATTAAATTGCTCTTCAGCTTCTTCTGGTCCAAAGAAAATAATCCTAGCTTGTCCCATCTCTCCTCAGCTAAAATTCCCCATTTCTGGCAAGTCTCAGGTGTACTGCTTTGGTGCATAATGTCCTCCTTGACATGTTTTGACCAGGACATTTTATTTTTTTTAAATTGATTGCGATGTGGGTGTCACTTAATTGTGGAGAAAGTGAGGTCTGCAGACGCTGGAGATCAAAGCTGAAACTTTATTGCTGGAACAGCACAGCAGGTCAGGCAGCATCTAGGGAACAGAAGATTCGACGTTTCGGGCACATGCCCTTCTTCAGGAATGAGCAGAGAGTGTTCAGCAGGAGAAGATAAAAGGTAGGGAGGAGGGACTTGGAGGAGGGGCGTTGGAAATGTGATAGGTGGAAAGAGGTCAAGGTGAAGGTGATAGGTCGGAGTAGGGTGGAGGCGGAGAGGTCAAGAAGAAGACTGCAGGTCAGGAAGGCGGTGCCAGGCTGGAGGGATTCGGCTGAGACAAGGTGGGGGGGAGGGGGGATGAAGAAACTGGTGAAGTCCAAGTTCATCCCCTGTGGTTGGAGGGTTCCCAGTCGGAAGATAAGACGCTCCTCCTCCGACCGTCGCGTTGTTGTGGTTTGGCGGTGGATGAGTCCAATGACCTGCATATCCTCGGTGGAGTGGGAGGGGGAGTTGAAATGCTGTGCTACAGGGTGATTGGGTTGGTTCGTCCGGGTGGCCCAGAGGTGCTCTCTGAATCGCTCCGCAAGTAGGCAGCCTGTCTCGCCAATATAGAGGAGGCCACACCGGCTGCAGCGGATGCAGTAGATAATGTGGGTGGAGGTGCAGGTGAATCTGTGGCGGATATGGAAGTTTCCTTTGGGGCCTTGGAGAGAAGTGAGGGGGGAGGTGTGGGCGCAAGTGTTGCACCTCCTGCGGTTGCAAGGGAAGGTGCCGGGAGTGGAGGTTGGGTTGGTGGGGGGTATGGATCTGACAAGGGAGTCGCGGAGGGAGTGGTCTCTACGGAAAGCTGATAGAGGAGGGGAGGGAAATATATCCTTGGTGGTGGGGTCCGTTTGGAGGTGGCGGAAGTGACGGCGGATGATGCGCTGTACATGGAGATTGGTGGGGTGGTAGGTGAGGACCAGTGAGGTTCTGTCCTGGTGGCGGTTGGAGGGGCGGGGCTCAAGGGCGGAGGAGCGGGAAGTGGAGGAGATGCGGTGGAGGGCATCGTCGATCACGTCGGGGGGGAAATTGCGGTCCTTGAAGAAGGAGGCCGTCTGTGTTGTGCGTATTTTGAACTGGTCCTCCTGGGAGCAGATGCGGCGGAGACGAAGGAATTGGGAGAATGGGATGGCGTTTTTACAGGGGGCGGGGTGGGAGGAGGTGTAGTCACTTAATTGTGAAGAGTCAACTAAATTGCTGTGGATCTCAAATCACATGTAAGACTGGCAGATTTCCTTCCTAAATTGCATCCACGAACGAGATTGTTTTTGCATATTGCTATTAGACCAACTTTCTATCAGTCATTTTTTCACTGTCGGATGGGGTATCACATTTATTGCTCATCCTTAACTGACTTTGAGAAGATGATGGTGAGCTGCTGCCTTGAACTGCAGTGCACTTGCTGTGGGTTGACCCAAAATTCCCTTAGGGAGGGAATTCCCAGCATCAGTGAAGGAACAGTGGTATATTTCCAAGTAAGGATGGTGAGTGGCTTCAAGGGAATCTTGCAGGTGATGGTGTTCCCATGTATCTGTTGTACTTGTGATCTTTGAATATTATTGAATTCAAGTTTCAGCATCTGCCATGGTGCGATTTGAACACTCACCTGGAGTTCTGGATTACTAGTCCAAAGGCATTACCAGTACTCTGCAGCTTCCCTGTATTTAGTAGTCTAGTTGTGGCCTGACTAATATTTTATATAGTTCCAGCATATCCTTCTTGCACTTTATTAGTTGAAGTCCTGATTATAAAGGGTAGTACTCAGTATGTTTTCCTAATCAATTTACCCACCTCTCTGCGCTCTTCAGAGATCTGTGCACTCCAGCGTCACTCTGTTTTCCAAAGTTCTACTATTTAATCTGTGTACCCTTGACTTGTTTGCATTCCCCAAGCAAACACTCTGATACTTCAAGTTGAAATCAATTTCTCACCTTTTACCCATCTGACCAGTCCATTAACATCATCCTGCAGTGTACAACTTTATTCATGGGATGACCAAATTTTGTACCATTTGCAAACTTTGTAATGATCTCTCTTGAATTGCAATCTAACTAATTGATATGTAAATAAATAGCAAGAGATCTGATACTGAGCCCTGTGCACCTCCAAACTCTGGAATCTTTTGAAAACAGCCTTCCAGTCACCAAAACACATTTTCCACTCAGTGGCAGAAAGCAATCTTAAATCCAACTTGTCCTTTGATCCCATGAACTCATGCTTTTTCTGAACAGTCTCCCATTTGCGACATTGTCAAAAGCCTTGCTAAAATCCATGTCGACTACATCTAGCCCTCTACCTAATCAATTTGTCTCCCAGATTTCAACCAAGTCAGTCAGACATGATCTTCCTTTGTTCTCTCAAAGAATTTTGTATATTGTTTAGTCCATCACTGACGTTAAGCTAACTGGCCTGTAATTATTCAGCCTATTCTTGCCCCCCTTCTTAAGCAATGGTATAGTGTGGCTTGAAGGTGTTATGGTGGTGTTTCTACTTCTGGGTCAGAAGATCCTGGTTCAAGTGTCCCCTAAATAGGATGATTTAAAAATATCTACAATGTTAGCAATGCTCAGGTATCACACCTATAGTTAGACCTTCTCATGGGCAGAGCCTCTTCCATTCCTGCCTTTTTTAAGTGTGGGTTACATTTCATTCGGATGACTTAATCACTTCCAAAGGTGCTAAACTCTGCCACTATGTTTACATTATCCACCATTTCACATTCCTCCTCCCCAGCTAGAATGTCTGAATCCTACCTGTTTGTGAAGTCATCAAGGCTGCATTTAACAGAGTGTGGCATCAAAGAGCCCAAGCACCACTGGAGTCCATGAGAATCATGGCAAAAGCTCTCTGCTGGTTGGAATTATAACTGGCACAACAGAAGATGGTTACGGTTGTTTTAAGTTGTTTTAATCTCAACTCCACTTTCGTGCCTATCTCTGGTAGTCTTTCATTCTGTTTTTGCTGTCGGATTGAGCTACTTCTGCCTTACAAAAATTTTCAGGAGCTTTGCACCTACTGATCTTTGGAAAAGAAAGTTACTACTGTTAGAAATAAATGTATTAAAATTTAGACGAGACCACCAAAACTGGAAACAAAACAATTTATTCTACGATCTTGCAAGAAAGGACATCAAATGCAGAAGCAATTGAGCAATGAACATTCAAACTAGTACACAGTTATACTTTTGAGCTGCGTGAGGTCACCTCTCCCGAACTCTTACATTACCCAATCTTTCTTATTGTATTCTACCACTACCCAGCTGCGCTCTGCCCTTATTGCCCCCTTTTCTCCAAGTTGGCAACCTTTCCCTCTGTGAGTGCTGACATAAGGCTAAACTTGTATCTTGATGTTCTTTTACTTTGCTTGTAACATCTTCCATTGTTCATAGGTAAATTCCATTCTTGAACGTACGTTTTAACAAAGTATTTTTTCTTGCTTGGTTTATGCGTTTCAGCTGTCTCAGCTATTTTGCTGAGACTATTATTTAAAAGAATTATTTGCTTTAATAATTCTACATTAAAGTTAGTATTTAATTATCCACAATTATTCATTAAAGATGAATACATTTCCCAATGCTTGCCTAGCTGATATTTTTCCATGTACCCCTTTTCTGCACAAACACTCTCTTGCTTTTCTATTTCTGCAAAAACAGCACACTTCCCCATTTCTTACACTACATTCGACTCTCAGAAAAGAATTCCCCTTCTCATCATCTTAAATGGAAGACCCCTTTAGTGTGGCCTTGAGTTCTGTCCCAAAACAGGGACACTTATTCAGCATCCACCTTGTCAAGTGCCCTTACAACCTCATGTTTCAGAAAAGTCACTTCTTATTCTTTTACGTGCCAGTGGATTTAGACCTAGCTTGTGCAACACTTCCTGATAAGATAACCCACTTTTCTCTAGTATCAGTCAAATGAACCTCCTCTGGACTGCTGCTAAGGCAGTTGAGGATCATTTAATGTTATTTCGTATATATGGAGCCCCAAATCTATACACAGTACCACAGATATGGTTTCATCAACGCTTTGTGAACTGTGATGTGGAGATGCCGGTGTTGGACTGGAGTGGACAAAGTTAAAAATCTTACAACTCCAGGTTATAGTCCAACAGATTTATTTGGAAGTACAAGCAATCGGAGCATTGCTCCTTTGTCAGGTAGCTTGTACTTCCAAATAAACCTGTTGGACTATAACCTGGTGATATGTGATTTTTAATTAGGTAACTGTAGCATAGCACTTCCATTCCTTTTGCAGTACATGACTGCATTCCTTTTTCCATCATGATCCTTTGCTATAACTGAATAAAGCTTCTGATTAATGCACTGGGACATTCAGATCTCTCAGTACCTCCATCTTCTATAATTTTTCTCCAGTTTGAATAATATGCTGCTTTTCCTTTCTTCTTGTTTAAAGTGGTCAAGTTCACATTATCATCTGGAAATATTTAAAAATCTATTTTCACTTGTCTGTCTATATCTTTATATCCTTTGTCATCACTACTTCCTTTCCTATCTATCTTTGTCTCATCAGCACACTTAATCGTATCACAATTGAGTATTGCTAAAAATAGTTAATGGAGGCTTTTTATCTTGTACTCATGGCAATTTGCAGGAATATCAATTCAAGGGGAAAGCCAACATTAATATTGTGAAAGAGGCATGTACTGATTGGTTGACATATGGGCTATGTTCAGTAGAACCATTGGCACAGAGAATGCACAAGTTTTGATGATTGACAGGTAATTGCCAGCTTTTGTTTATATTTTAAACCGGGCAAATTGTCTCTCATTCTAGTCAGAGTATTGTCCTCAGAAAGGCACCTGCAAATGGCTGAAACCTATTTTGTTGATTTGAAAGAAGCATAAGGGTGTACTTTTTTTTAATCTGTTTGCAAGAATCGGAACCTTGTATACTAATATATGTAGCTTTCAGTAGACCAAGTCATCCACGAGCCCAATCGATAATTCTAAATTGGTTGTGTGAGTCTTTGTAGAGACTCGTGCTCCCACGAGGAGGTTGAACAGTTCATCCACTACCTACCTCGTGCTCCCACGAGGAGGTTGAACAGTTCATCCACTACTACCTCGTGCTCCCACGAGGAGGTTGAACAGTTCATTCACTACCTACCTCGTGCTCCCACGAGGAGGTTGAACAGTTCATCCACTACATTTCCTTCGCTACATTGATGACTGTATCGGCGCTACCTCGTGCTCCCACGAGGAGGTTGAACAGTTCATCCACTACACTAACACCTTCCACCCCGACCTCAAATTCACCTGGACAGTCTCGGACTCCTCCCTCCCCTTCCTAGACCTTTCTGTTTCTATCTCAGGCGACCGAATCAACACGGACATCTACTACAAACCAACCGACTCCCACAGCTACCTGGACTACACCTCCTCCCATCCTGCCCCCTGTAAAAACGCCATCCCATTCTCCCAATTCCTTTGTCTCCGCCGCATCTGCGCCCAGGAGGACCAGTTCAAAATACGTACAACACAGATGGCCTCCTTCTTCAAGGACCGCAATTTCCCCCCCGACGTGGTCGACGGTGCCCTCCACCGCATCTCCTCCACTTCCCGCTCCTCCGCCCTTGAGCCCCGCCCCTCCAACCGCCACCAGGACAGAACCCCACTGGTCCTCACCTACCACCCCACCAATCTCCATGTACAGCGCATCATCCACCGTCACTTCCGCCACCTCCAAACAGACCCCAGCACCAAGGATATATTTCCCTCCCCTCCCCTATCAGCTTTCCGTAGAGACCACTCCCTCCGCGACTCCCTTGTCAGATCCACACCCCCCACCGACCCAACCTCCACTCCCGGCACCTTCCCTTGCAACCGCAGGAGGTGCAACACTTGCGCCCACACCTCCCCCCTCACTTCTCTCCAAGGCCCCAAAGGAAACTTCCATATCCGCCACAGATTCACCTGCACCTCCACCCACATCATCTACTGCATCTGCTGCAGCCGGTGTGGCCTCCTCTATATTGGGGAGACAGGCCGCCTACTTGCGGAGCGATTCAGAGAGCACCTCTGGGCCACCCGGACGAACCAACCCAACCACCCTGTAGCACAGCATTTCAACTCCCCCTCCCACTCCACCGAGGATATGCAGGTCATTGGACTCATCCACCGCCAAACCACAACAACGCGACGGTCGGAGGAGGAGCGTCTTATCTTCCGACTGGGAACTCTCCAACCACAGGGGATGAACTTGGACTTCACCAGTTTCTTCATCCCCCCTCCCCCCACCTTGTCTCAGCCGAATCCCTCCAGCCCGGCACCGCCTTCCTGACCTGCAGTCTTCTTCTTGACCTCTCCGCCTCCATCCTACTCCGACCTATCACCCTCACCTTGACCTCTTTCCACCTATCACATTTCCAACGCCCCTCCTCCAAGTCCCTCCTCCCTACCTTTTATCTTCTCCTGCTGAACACTCTCTGCTCATTCCTGAAGAAGGGCCTGTGCCCGAAACGTCGAATCTCCTGTTCCCTGGATGCTGCCTGACCTGCTGTGCTGTTCCAGCAATAAAGTTTCAACTTGTGTGAGTCTTTGTAAGCTCTGGATTATCCAGCAAGTGTTTTGCAACTGCAATATTTAATATTGGACATTGTTGTTTGCAGTGTTCAAAAATATGCATTGGTTGGGTACGGTCAGTATCTTGCTTGTAGTGAACTACTGTTGCTTGGCATGATCTAAGAGTTTATGGGGCATACAGCCATCATATCTGGAATTGCACTAGCTCTGAAATTACCCTTTAGGTTCTCCTTTTCTAATGTAACCCGTAGCTGCTCATGCCCTTCAGCAGTACCCCTTTTCTAGTCTGCTTGTGTCTTTGAAACCTGCGACTATTGGATCCTCACCCTCCAACCTTGAGCAGGTTTTCTGAAGCTTGTCAGTTTGCAGGCAGCTGTACTGTCTGGATTCTGGGTCTTGGCTGCAGAGACACCGATTGGTCCTTTGAACTATGTTGTCATTTATACTGCTACATTTCTTTTAATTCCTTAAGCTTAAATGGCTTCCTGTAGCAACATACTTGAGTTTGCTCACTCACTTTGCAGCCCGTGCTTTTGTTCATACAGGCTGCAAGAACCTTAAACCTGTTAAAGCAAAGGCAGAACCTTTTCATTCTACATGCTGGGTATTCTTATCTGCCTCAGTTGCAGTCACGCCTGCCTGTCCTGACTACTGACCAAATCAGTAGACCCTATCCAAAGGAGTGTGGTAGCCTGCTGGAACAAAGAGTTCAGGTAACCTTTCAGTCTCTGCTGCCAGCCTCCATCTCGCAGGCTGACCTGAAGCACCTTGAACTGTAAACATTTATTCCAGACGCTGTATATGCCACTTGCTGAGGTTAGGAGGGGGCTGCCTTTGGTGCATGTGAGCTTCATGGCTTTTTCTGGAGCCCAGGAGTTCTGACTGCCAGGTCTGGAGAGAAGGGATTGAGTGGCTGAAAGGGAAGCTGGGGAGGTGGTTGCAAGGCAATTTAGGTGGAAGAAGACTACAAAGTGTGGATGGAAGAACAGAAGGAGCTGCAAAAAGTGGGCAGAGATGGAGAGCTGGAGAGGGGAGGACCGGGAGAGAGGAATGGCTGCAACAAGTACAAGGGTTGTGAGGACACAGAAGGAGGCAAGAGTTGGTGTGTTGTGGGAAGTGTGAAGCAGTAAGGGTTGTGGGGAGTGAGGCTGCAAGGGCTGTTGAGGGGAGTGGTGAGGGGGGGGGAAGGAGGCTGCGAGGGCTGTTGGGGGGTGAGAGGGGAAGGAGGCTGAGAGGGCTGTTGGGGGGTTGCTGAGAGGGGAAGGAGGCTGCGAGGGCTGTTGGGGATAATGAGAGGGGCATGAGGCTGCGAGGGCTGTTGGGGGGTGAGAGGGGAAGGAGTCTGCGATGGCTAATGGTTGTTGCTGAGAGGGAAATGGGGCTGAGAGGGCTCTTTGGGTGGTTGAGAGAGGAGGGAGACTGCGAGGGCTTTGAGGGTGCTGAGAGGGGATGGAGGCTGTGAGGGCTTTGGGGGGGGTGAGAGGGGAAGGGGGCTGTTGGGGGGGCGCGAATGGGGAACGAGGAGTCTGCGAGGGCTGTTGGGGGGTGCTGAGAGGGGAAGGAGGCTGCGAGGGCTTTGGGGGGTGCTGAGAGGGGAAGGGGGCTGTTGGGGGGGGCGAGTGGGGAAGGAGGAGTCTGCGAGGGCTGTTGGGGGGTGCTGAGAGGGGAAGGAGGCTGCGAGGGCTTTGGGGGGGGGTGAGAGGGGAAGGGGGCTGTTATGGGGGGGGCGAGTGGGGAAGGAGGAGTCTGCGAGGGCTGTTGGGGGGGTGCTGTTGAGGGGAAGGAGGCTGCGAGGGCTTTGGGGGGGTGAGAGGGGAAGGGGGCTGTTGGGGGGGGGGGGCGAGTGGGGAAGGAGGAGTCTGCGAGGGCTGTTGGGGGGATGTTGAGAGGGGAAGGAAGCTGCGAGGGCTTTGGGGGGGCGAGAGGGGAACGGGGCTGTTGGGGGCGAGAGGGGAAGGAGGCTGCGAGGGCTGTTGGGGTGGTGGTGAGAGGGGAAGGAGGCTGTGAGGGCTGTTGGGGGGGGTGAGAGGGGAAAGAGGCTGCGAGGACTGTTCGGGTGGCTGAGAGGGGAAAGAGGCTATGAGGGCTGTTGGGGGGTGAGAGGGGAAGGAGGCTGTTGGAGGGTGCTGAGAGGGGAAAGAGGCTGAGAGGGCTGTTGGGTGCTGATAGGGGAAGGAGGCTGTGACGGCTGTTGGGGGGTGAGGGGGAAGGGGGATGTTGGAGGGTGCTGAGAGGGGAAGGAGGCTGCGAGGGCTGCTTGGCAGGAATGCTGCCTGTAGAGGACGCTGACTGGGAACACTGAGGAAAGAGAAAGTTTTGGGGGTGAAAAAATGTCCATGTTGGCGAAGCAGCAGTGGTGGGAGGTGGAGTCTAATAGATTAGTTAATGAGAATGAAATAGTAGCTACTGTAAACCAAAATTCAGCCCTAAAAATCTAAAAGTAGTAAGTGTGAGCTAGGGAATATTTTGACTGACTGATTGTGCCAAGGGCGGAGTTTGAATTCTGATCTCTGGACTTTGTCAATATCTGTTGAACCCCTATACCTTATTATTATATTCTTCTGATATACAGCTACCAACAAATATAACTCCAGCATAAATGCCAAATGGGAAACCACTTACTGGTAGAAGGTTTGTGATGTCATTAACTTAGACTGATGCTTGAACCACAATTCACATTCAAATGGGATAATAAGTGGATCCTTTTCAGAGTGGCAGGCAATGATGACTGGGGTGCCACTGGGTTCAGTGCTGCAATGCCAGCTGTTCACAATATGCATTAACAATCTGGGCGACGGAATTGAAGGCAATATCTCCAAATTTGCAGATGACACTAAACTTGGTGCCATGTGTGCTGGAAGAAGGATGCGAAGAGGCTGCAGAGTGACTTAGTCCGACTAGCTGAGTGGACCAATACTTGGCAAATGCAACATAATTTGGATAAATGTGAGGTTATCCATTTTGGTGGCAAAAACAAGAAGTCAGATTATTATCTGAATCGTGGCAGTTTAGGAAAAGGAAAGGTGTACAGAAACCTGGGTGTCATCATGGAATAGTTGCTGAAGGTTGGTATGCAAGTGCAGCAGGCATTGAGGAAAGCTAATAGCATGCTGACCTTCATAGTGAGAGTATTTGTGTGTTGAAGTAAGGATGTTTTGATGAAGTTATAGGGCCTTGGTGAGGCCACATCTCGATTATTGTGTGCAATTTTAGCCTTCTAGTCTAAGGAAGGACATTCTTGATATTGAGAGAGTCCACAGAAGGTTTACCAGACTGATTTTGGGAATGGCAGGACTGACCTATGAGGAAAAACTGGATTGCCTACTGGAAGGATGTTGTGAAACTTGAAAGGGTTCAGAAAAGATTTACAAGGATGTTGCCAGGGTTGGAGGATTTGAGCTATGGGGAGAGGTTGAGTAGGCTGGGCTGTTTTCCCTGGAGCGTTGGAGGTTGAGGGGTGACCTTATACAGGTTTATAAAATCATGAGAAGCATGGTTAGGGTAAATAGACAAAAGTCTGTTCCCTGGGGTGAGGGAGTCCAGAACTAGAGGGCATAGGTTTAGGTGAGAGGGGAACATTTAAAAAGGAACTAAGGGGCAACGTTTTCATGCAGAGGGTGGTACATGTATGGGATAAGCTGCCAGAGAAAATGGTGGAGGCTAGTACAATTGCAATATTTAAAAGGATTGGGTATATGAATAGGAAGGGTTTGGGGGGATATGGGCTGGGTGCTGGCAGGTGGGACTCGATTGGGTTGGGATATCTGGTCAGCATTGACGAGTTGCACCGAAAGGCTTGTGGACTCTGTATCTATGACTGGGCTGGAATTTAGAAAAATGAGGGGGTATCTCATAGAAACGTATAAAATCCTGATGGGACTGAACAGGCTAGATGTGGGAAGAATGTTCCTGATGTTGAAGTCCAGGACTGGGGGTCACAGTCTAAGAAGGGGTGAGCCATTCAGAATGGAGATGAGGCAGATTTTCTTCACTGAGTTGTGAACCTGTGGAATTCCCCACAGGAGGCTGTTGGGGCCAGTTCATTAGATATATTCAAGAGGGAGCAGGATGTGACCTTTGAGGCTTAGAGGGGTCGGGGGGGAGGGGAGGAATGGGGTACTGAGATTGCATGATCAGCCATGATTGTAGTGCAGGCTCAAAGGGCCAAATGGCCTACTCCAGTGTCTATTTTTTTATGTTTCTATGTTTTAATCCTGTTTAGAATGTTTCATCACTAAAGTCATATTTAAATAGCAAATATTAGAAAGATGCTAATCTTTTATCAAATGTAGCGGACCTGTTGTACTACCATCAGGATGTCAAGTACAAAGACCTTTAGTTTTGAAAAGTGTATAAATGCAGTTTTGGTTGTGTTCTCCACTATTGTCCTTTGTTTGATGACACTGCTGTACACAATGCATGAATCTTATTTTACTAATGTGTAAGGATCTCCAGATGGCAATACCGGGGTGGGGGGGATAAATCAGGACAGCTCATAAATTCTAGCTGCCAGTATTCAGCTACAAACTGTGGTTGTCAAAGGCGTAATCATCAATGCCTTAACTAAGCTGTTGGAAAAAACATTTATTGATTTCATGGGAAATGTAGGATTATAGGAATAAGGTGGTTCTGGTTGGGATGTTCTTTGTGGACTCGATGTGCTGAATGGTCTGCATCTGCTTTTAGGGATGCTACGTTCTAGAATGCCATGAAGTCTGGTTCAAAGTAAAGGAAAGAAAATTTGATTATTGCCAATGTTTGTGGTTAAAAGTACACACTGAACACCTCTTTAACCAGTAGTGCTGACATGTAAGATATCAAATAATGCTGTGTGCATACACGTTGAGTACATATCTTAATCCAAGATACAGCACTGCATCAATTGCTATGAAAGTATGAATAAAACTTTGAATCAACAGCAAAAGTAATAAGAATCAGGCAATGTTTTGTTACTTTGATTTGCAAAGAAATGTGCGAATGTAACAAATGTTTGGACATCATGGAGGTAACTCTAATATTGGGAAGTCATAAGCCTGAGGCATAGTCTGCAAACCACAGGGAATTGAAGATGGGGGGGTAACATGCAACTTGAAATTAAAGGCAGTATGATAATATAGGGTAGCAGATTTGAACGCTTGATTACCATGCAACTGAAATTGTTTTGATTGCAAATCATATTTAATGCTTCTCATGGTGGGTGGGGAGATTATGCTATGTAGCAATTAGATCCAGTTGCAATAGATGTGAAGCATTTTGTTGTATATCTTGTTGATCCCCATTAATTTATAACTTCTGACCAAGCTGATATTATAGGCCATGGACATATTCATTACGTGTATTTTAAACAAATCAAGACATTGTGGATTGGTTAGTTATGAAGGCAAGAGAAAGGAATTGGAAAGTTAAATAAAAAAGAAATGGGTGAGGTAAGTATCTTCACCATGAAAATATACACATGTTAATTTGCTATTATAGATGGACAAATGGAATGAGCAAGAAGTAGAAACAGGAGTAGGTCATTCAGCCCCTCAAGCCTCTCCTACCATTCAATAAAGTTACGACTCATCTGCTGCAGTCTTCATTCCTCTTTGATGTCATCTCCTCATTGCCCTTAACTCAATATTTCAAACATCTGTCTGCCTCCTTGTTAAATACTTTCATAGATCAAGCATTCACAATTCTCTGGGGTAGAGAATTCTAGACATTCAATACCTTCTGGGTAAATAAATTGCTTTGCAACATTTAGGGAGAGAATAGATTTAGCAAATGTTTGTTGAGTTTGACAAAGGAGTGAGGGCACAGGAGAATTGGAAACTTCTATAAGATTGAGCGAAGCTTTTGAGATGTCACTCCTTTTTTCCAAAAAAAACTTTGAGAATGGCAAACAATTCTTCATGCATCTTGCACTGATGAAATATTTTTTGGTTTTATATATGTGGGAGTCATTTTCAAATATGTAAGTGTTGCACTACAGATGGAAATAGCAATGAAGATTTGAAATTATTTCACTTATTGGAAGTACTATGGAAAAATATTTTGAAGCACTTGGCACAGCATATTTTAAACAGCAGAATTTTATGTCAACAATTGAACAAGTGTCTTATCATGTTGTAAAGTTATCGCTGCTCATAGTCACGTGTTCTACTGTTTCTTGTAAGGATAAAAGGCTTCATTATTCTTCTAGAAACTGAAAATGCTTGCAAGTAATTCCATGCTGAAGCCACAGAGCTGCGTATGTTTCCGAAAGAGAGTTCAGCATTGTCATTTTACTTATAATGCAGCTTTCAGGGTGCCCTTTCATTTAAAAGAAACAAATGGCAAGTTTAAAATCCCTTAATTTTATTTCTTAAAGGGATGTATGTGAGAAATCCATTGTATTCCATTCTAAAAATCACACAACACCAGGTTATAGTCCAACAGGTTTATTTGGAAGCACTAGCTTTCAGAGTGCTGCTCCTTCATCAGGCAACTGTAGAGCAGGATCATAAGACACAGAATTTATAGCAAAATTTGCTATAAGTTCAGTGTCTTGTGATCGTGCTGCACAGGTACCTGATGAAGGAGCAGTGCTCTGAAAGCTAGTATAGATAGATAGATAGAAGAATACAGCGCAGTACAGGCCCTTTGGCCCTCGATGTTGCGCCGATCCAAGCCCACCTAACCTATACTAACCCACTATCCTCCATATACCTATCCAATGCCCGCTTAAATGCCCATAAAGAGGGAGAGTCCACCACTGCTACTGGCAGGGCATTCCATGAACTTACGACTCGCTGAGTGAAGAACCTACCCCTAACTTCAGTCCTATATCTACCCCCCCTTAATTTAAAGCTATGCCCCCTTGTAATACCCGACTCCATACGCGGGAAAAGGTTCACACTGTCAACCCTATCTAACCCCCTAATCATCTTGTACACCTCAATCAAGTCACCCCTAAACCTTCTTTTCTCTAATGAAAACAGCCCCAAGTGTCTCAGTCTTTCCTCATACGATCTTCCTTCCATACCAGGCAACATCCTGGTAAACCTCCTCTGCACCCGTTCCAGTGCCTCCACATCCTTCCTATAGTATGGCGACCAAAACTGCACACAATATTCCAGATGCGGCCGCACCAGAGTCTTATACAACTGCATCATGACCTCAGGACTCCGGAACTCAATTCCTCTACCAATAAAAGCCAGTACGCCATATGCCTTCCTCACCGCACTATTTACCTGGGTGGCAACTTTCAGAGATCTGTGTACATGGACACCAAGATCCCTCTGCTCATCCACACTACCAAGTATCCGACCATTAGCCCAGTACCCCATCTTTTTGTTATTCTTCCCAAAGTGAATCACCTCACACTTAGCTACATTGAATTCCATTTGTCACCTTTCCGCCCAGCTCTGCAGCTTCTCTATATCCTGCTGTAACCTGCCACATCCTTCCTCACTGTCAACAACTCCTCCGACTTTCGTATCATCCGCAAACTTGCTCACCCAACCTTCTAACCCCTCTTCCAGGTCATTTATAAAAATGACAAACAGCAATGGTCCCAAAACAGATCCTTGCGGAACACCGCTAGTGACGGCACTCCATGAAGAAACTCTGCCATCAACTACTACCCTCTGTCTTCTTCCATCCAGCCAATTCCTAATCCAAACCTCCAACTCACCCTCAATGCCATATCTCCGTATTTTCTGCAGTAGCCTACCATGGGGAACCTTATCAAACGCCTTACTAAAATCCATATATACCACATCTACCGCTTTCCCCTCATCAACCTCCTTCGTCACCTTTTCAAAGAATTCAATAAGGTTTGTGAGGCACGACCTGCCCTTCACAAAACCATGCTGACTATCCTTGATCACATTATTCCTATCCAGATGTGCATAAATCCTATCCCTTACAATTCTCTCTAAGATTTTGCCCACAACAGAAGTGAGACTCACCGGCCTATAGTTACTAGGGTTATCCCTACTCCCCTTTTTGAACAAGGGAACCACATTTGCTATCCTCCAGTCTTCTGGCACTACTCCAGTAGACAAAGAGGACATAAAAATCAAGGCCAATGGCTCTGCAATCTCCTCCCTTGCTTCCCAGAGGATCCTAGGATAAATGCCATCAGGCCCAGGGGACTTATCTATTTTCACCTTTTCCAGGATTTCCAACACCTCTTCTCTACATACCTCAAAGCCATCCATTCTACTTATTTGTGACTCAGTATTCACATCGACGACAATGCCCTGTTCCTGAGTAAATACTGAAGAAAAGTATTCATTCAGTGTCTCCCCAATCTCTTCCGCCTCCACACGCAACTTCCCACTACTATCCTTGACTGGACCTATTCCTACCCTAGTCATTCTTTTATTCCTAACATACCTATAGAAAGCCTTAGGGTTTTCCCTAATCCTACCGACTAAGGACCTTTCATGTCCCCTCCTTGCTGTTCTTAGCTCTCTCTTCAGGTCCTTCCTGGCTACCCTATAACTCTCAATCGCCCCAATTGAACCTTCACGTCTCATCTTGAGATAGGCCGCCCTCTTCCATTTAACAAGGGATTCCAATTCCTTATTAAACCACGGCTCCCTCGCACGACCCTTTCCTCCCTGCCTGACAGGTACATAATTATCAAGGACACTCAATAGTTGCTCCTTGAACAAGCTCCACATATCATTTACACTCTTGCCTTGGAGTCTACTTTTCCAAGCCACACATCCTAAGTCATGCCTCACCGCATCATAATTTCCCTGACCCCAGCTATAACTCTTGCCCTGTAGTGCACACTTATCCCTCTCCATCACGAGAGTAAAAATCACCGAATTATGGTCACTATCCCCAAAGTGCTCACCTACCTCTAATTCTAACACCTGGCCTGGTTCGTTACCCAGAACCAAATCCAGTATGGCCTCACCTCTTGTTGGCCTGTCTACATATTGTGTCAGGAAACTCTCCTGCACACATTGAACAAACACTGACCCATCTAACGAACTTGAGCTATAGCTTTCCCAATCAATATCAGGAAAGTTAAAGTCCCCCATAACAACCACCCTATTACTGTCACTCATCTCCTGAATCACCTTCCCTATCCTTTCTTCAATGATTCTAGGACTATTAGGAGGCCTGTAAAAGACTCCTAACAGGGTGACCTCACCTTTCCTATTCCTAACCTCAGCCCAAACTACCTCAGATGGCAAGTCCTCATCCATCGTCCTTTCCACCACTGTAATACTATCTTTGACAAGCAATGCCACACCTCCCCCTCTTTTACCCCCACCTCTGCCCCTACTAAAACATTTAAATCCTGGAACCTGCAACAGCCAATCCTGTCCCTGTTCTAGCCATGTCTCCGTAATAGCCACAACATCGAAGTCCCAGGTACCAACCCACGCTGCAAGTTCACCTACCTTATTTCGTATACTTCTTGCATTGAAGTATACACACTTCAAGCCACTTTCCTGTTTACAGGCACCCTCCTTGGAAATTGATGCCATGTTCCTAACCTCCCTACACTCCAGGCCCTGCACCCTGAAGCTACAATCTGGGTTCCCATGCCCCTGCAGAGTTAGTTTAAACCACCCCCAAGAGCACTAGCAAACCTCCCCCCAAGGATACTGGTGCCCCTCAGGTTCAGGTGTAGACCATCCTGTTTATAGAGGTCCCACCGTCCCCAGTAAGAACCCCAGTTATCCAAAAACCGGAATCCCTCCCTCCTGCACCATCCCTGTGGCCACGCATTTAAGTGTTCTCTTTCCCTATTCCTCGAATCTCTATCACGTGGCACGGGTAACAAACCAGAGACAACAACTCTGTTCGTTCTAACTCTGAGCTTCCAACCTAGCTCCCTGAAAGCCTGTCTAACATCCTCGGCACTCCTCCTACCTATGTCGTTGGTGCCAATATGGACCACGACTTCGGGCTGCTCCCCCTCCCCCTCCAGGACCCGGAAAACACGATCAGAGACATCACGTACCCTTGCACCTGGGAGGCAACATACCAAACGTGAGTCTCTCTCGTTCCCACAAAACCGCCTATCTGTGCCCCGAACTATCGAGTCCCCAATTACTACTGCTTTGCTCTTCTTCACCCTTCCCTTCTGAGTAACGGGGACAGGCTCCGTGCCAGAGACCTGAGCCCCGTTACTTACCCCTGGTAAGTCATCCCCCCCACAAGTATCCAAAACGGTACACTTGTTCTTGAGGGGAACGGCCGCAGGGGGTCCCTGCACTGGCTGCTTCCTCCCAGTCCCCCTCACTGTCACCCATCTATCTGCCATCTTTGGAGTTACTACTTCCCTATAACTCTGATCTATGACCCCCTCTGCCTCCCGAATGATCCGAAGTTCATCCAACTCCAGCTCCAGTTCCCTAACACGGTCTTGGAGGAGCTGGAGATGGGTGCACTTCCTGCAAGTGTAATCGGCAGGGACGTCGATGGCATCCCTCACCTCATACATGTTGCAGGAGGAACATTGCACTGCCTTCACTGCCATCCCTCTAAAGCTAACTTTTATTTAAAAAAAAAACTGGGTCTAAAGAATACAACAAGCAAAATTCAGCACTTACCTACTTACCACAACAGATGTTATTATTAGGTTAGAGGAGGAGGGCGGGTGGGAGGCACTACCCGTGTAGTGCCTCGGGTTCCTCTCCTTCGCGCTTTTAAAGGGGGAAAAACCTACCCAGGTAAGCTTACACTAACTGCTTCCGGGTCTCGGCTGCGCCTCTGGTCGTCGTCACTTCCCCCTGGTGCTCCCGCTCTTTCTGTGAAGAGAGAGTGAAAGAGAAAAAAAAACACCGCTGCCCGCTACCGGTAAGTACTTTTAAAACCAAACGGTCTTACCTTCGCTGCTGCTCGCACTGGAAATGACCGACCGCTTCGAAGGGTGAGTATAAATACTCACCGCTTTCCTTCCCGGCTGCCCCTCTGGTCGTCGTCACTTCCCCCTGGTGCTCCCGCTCTTTCTGTGAAGAGCGAGTGAAAGAGAAAAAAAAAACACCGCTGCCCGCTACCGGTAAGTACTTTTAAAACCAAACGGTCTTACCTTCGCTGCTGCTCGCACTGGAAATCCAAATAAACCTGTTGGACTAAACCTGGCGTGAGAAAGTGCATCAGGTATGAGCTAGTAGGGAAAGAGTTAAGTTTTGAGTTTTGTGAAACAAAGGTTCAGCTAAGCATGACTCAGATCAGATAAAACTTACAGTAAACAATGGGGTGCTGGAGGCAAGGGTAATGGGTTAACAAGGTGGGAAAACATTCATTATGTAAAGCTATTTAACAAGATGAGGAAACATTCAGTATGTAAAGTCAGTTAACAAGGTGAAAAGTATTCATTATGTGAAGCCAGTTAACAAGGTTAAGGGCATTCATTATGTAACAGCAGATGGTTTAATCTTTACGATTGATACTTGCTGAACGGTTACCCAATTAGTAAGTATTTGCTTTATCTGGATGCTCCTCCCTGGAGAAGTGACTACATAATTAATTAAGAATCTGCCGAGGGAAGACCGAGAACTCATGTCTCTGTGCACATGAGCGATCGTTTTTTCTCTCTCTCCCTCCAGGACCTGGAATAATAATGGAGGTAAAGTCATACTATGTCTCTAAGCGTTTTGCTTCAACTGAGGGGGTGCGGGCGCGGAAATGGGATGAAAATATTGGCTTAGTTGGCAGGATCCAAGTGAAGGTATTATCAGTGTCAGCGGCCACCTGGAACATCGGTGTCTCAAAGCAGATGGGCCCACAAGGTAAGATTTTAATCCTGGTCCCCCTCGATATTCCTGTATGCCCGAGACGATCCCCTCGCTCGATCGCTCTCTATTCTACGGACTCCTCAAACAGTAATTAGTTCAGTTGAAAGACACATTTTCGTAAGCGTGCTGACAAACAGAGGTTCGCGACCTCTGTGCTGTGTTGGGGTTCGAGTCCCCTGGGTGGGTTAAATTGAGGCTCGAGTCCTCTGCGCTGTACTGGGCTTAGTCTCCTGGGTTTTGAGGTTCAAGCTCTGTGTTTAAGTGGGATTGATGTCCTCTGTGTTTAAATGAGATTCGAGTCCCCTGTGTTTGATTGGGGTTCAAGCCCCCATGAGGAGTAAAGTGCGAAAGGGGTTAAGGACTCCTGGTGGTGAAATTTGTGGCTCTTTGAGTCTTTGTTCTGGGGGAAGTGAGTGGCTTGGTCTGCTGCGAGGGCTTTCTCTTTTTATAAGTGTAATTTCAGTGAGAAGATGCAAAAAACAAATAAAAATGAGAAACACTGAAATTAAGGTTGTATTGATACTTGGGTTGAAAAAGGAAAATTTCAATGTTAGTTGTGCCATGTTGAGTGTCATGTTTAAAAATTTTGGTTTGTTAAAATACTGGTGCAGAAAATCCTTTTAAGTAACTGTTTTGCCTTGTTTGAATCAGGATCTCAATTCAGTGTGTTTTGTGGACTATGTAATGGGGCAGATTTTGTTTTTACACTGAAAGTGTACAACATTTTGTCCTTTTTAAAATTTTCTAATTTGTAACCTTAAAACAAATTGATTGAGTGCCTTGAGCCCCTGATTTGTTTGAAATTCCACGATGCCCGTTTTTTTCAAAAAAAAACTATGGGGTCATGGTCATGCTTTAGCCAGATGAGAGTATTGTATTAACATATCTTTGCTGTGTTTTTAATGCACAGTGTTTACAAAAAGAACAGTGCATTTTGAGTTTGATGTTTTGTTCAGATTTTAGAGAATATTAGAACTTGAGGCTGATTTGTTTGTTCTGTTAATTATTGTTAAGACTTCATTGGCACCCTTCATATTGCAAATTGAAACAATGTTGATCTCAACCAAAGCTGCCACTGTAATTCTGACTGTTTTATTTGGGAAGTTTCATTTGGAAAACATATTTTAAAATATTCAGCATTTATTTTCCACAAATATTTGAGATTTAAATCTGAACTCAAACTGCCTCTTCAATTGCTAAAGCACAGGAAACATTTTATTGTTTTCTTGCTGTTCCAGACGTTTGAAATACTTTTCCTGATAGCTTTCGCATTAGCCCAGTATCAATTTGTTAAAAGAAAATAATTTATGAATAACCTGAATGGGGTCCCCCGAGGGTTTGATTTTAAGATGACTGTTGTTTATAATTGACTGAATTGTTTAGGCAGTACAGTTTAGAAGTTTATAGATTGTATAAAACTTGATAATGTCATAAGTAGTGAACAGAGTAACAGACTTCAAGAATTCAAAGAATGTTGAAATAGGCAAACACCATTTAGTGGAGTTAAATGTGTGACTGTCTTCATACTGATATCCACCTTGGCAAGGAAGGAATGAGAGAAGAAATGCAAAGATATCTTCAGCAGCTAACCGTCTCTAGAGTTTCTTCATTCACAGGTAAAGCATGCCTTCAGACCACTGTCCATCCCTCCACAACCTGATCCAACAGATTCAATCAGCTCCCCAGTCATGAGCATGAAGTGAAGAGGGAGTCTGTACGCTTTTGTCAGTGGCCTTCCTATGGATATTAAACCACGTGAGCTTTACCTTGTCTTTCGATCATTTAAGGGATATGAAGGTTCACTGATCAGGCTAACATCAGAACTGCCAGTTGGCTTTGTTATATTTAACAGCAGAGTGGAAGCAGAAGCAACAAAGAATTCTGCATTCACCTGCCCTGCTGCTGCAGCTGCTGCACTGCACACTCAGATGCGCTGGTATCCTCCATCTGAAGCATCTCCACAAGGACTGAAGTCTCGTCAGTTTTGTTAAGTATTTAACTGCCCTTATCCAATAATTCAGATTTCTCTGTGGAGTGATGCAGAAGGACAGACTGAATTTTGTTTTCAGGTTGGACTTTACTGAAGGAAATTTTGGGGAACTGGCTTGTTTCCACTTGACTTGGAGGGGATGGAGTGGTCACTAAGGACTGTGAATCTAAGAACTTTACTGGTGAACCTTTTCCCACGTGGGAGGATTGTTCAAATTCTATTGACTGTAACGGACTAGTAATTTTTGTTATTATAATCATTGTATGCTGTGTGTCAATAACTTTCTTAAATACTGGCTGTCAGAGTCTTATGAAAGCTAGTAGTGCCATCTAGGTGGTTATCATGAAATGATAAAAGGAGGGAATGAGAAAATGCATAAGGTATGAGCAGATAGGGAAAGAGTTAAGTTTTGAGTTTTATGAAACAAAGGTTCAGCTAAGCATGACTCAGATCAGATAAAACTTACAGTAAACAGTGGGGTGCTGGAGGCAAGGGTAATGGGTTAACAAGGTGGGAAAGCATTCATTATGTAAAGCTATTTAACAAGATGAGGCAGCATTCAGTATGTAAAGTCAGTTAACAAGGTGAAAAGTATTCATTATGTGAAGGCAGTTAACAAGGTTAAGAACATTCATTGTGTAACAGCAGATGGCTTAATCTTTATGATTACAGTTATTGATTGGGTGACTGTTACAATCAACATGTATGATGCTTTTTCTGGATGCTCCTCCTTGGAGAAGTGACTACATAATTCATTTAAGAATCTGTTGTTCGAGAGAAGTCCGAGCACATGGGCAATCGTTCTCTCTCCCTCCAGTGCCCGGAATAAAGATGGAGGTAAAGCCATACTGTGTCTCAAAGCATTTTGCTTCGATTGAGGTGGGATTGGGACCACAGGTGTTACATTATTTTTAACTTTGTCCATCCCAGTCCAACACCGACACCTCCGCATCATGGCTTCCATTTTAAAGTTATTGCTTTCAATTATTTCCTTGCATGTAGAATTTTTATATTTTACAACTAAACCTCTTGATTCAAATCTTATTTAAATATTCCTAAGTGCTGTGTATTCTAAAAATGTGTGCGCAGTTAAGTGAGAGGAATTGATGTGTGACTATAAATAGAATCATTGATTTATTTTCCTGTTCCTTGTTCCACCTTCAATATTACTGTCTCTTAGTGCTGTGTATGATATCCCAGATGAAACCAGTTATTTGGTGAAAGCTTGAGCATAAATCTCATCTGTGGGTGACCCTTCATTCCTAGTTTCTTAAGATAAAAAGAGATAATTTGAATTTATTGTGCCTTTCATGACCTTGGACAGCACAAATGAACATATTTTCAAAGTGTAGCCAATGTAATATTGAAAAAGCGGCTGTTGATTTGAGCATAGCAAAACTCAGCAGCAGAATTTATTAATTTATTGTCTTTGGATGTTGTTGAGGGATAAATATTTCCTCAGGAGCTTTTTTTTATGTTTTATGTCTACCTCCCAGAACCAAACCAGATGTGTGGTTTGACACTACAATAGAAAAAGATAGACCTTCAAAAGTACAACTGTCCTGCAGTACTGCATTGTAGAGTAAGCTTCTATTTTGCACTGAAGTATTTGGAGTCTAATGATCTGAACATAAATCACCTGGATTGAATGGGCTATACCCGAGGGTTCTGAAGGAGATAGATGAAGAGATTGTAGAGGCATTGGTGGTATGTTTCAGGAGTAATTGAAGTCAGGGAGCATTCAAGACAACTAGAAAATGGCTACTGTAACAACCCTGTTTAAGAAGAAGGGGAAGCGGAAGACAGGAAATTATAGGCTGATTGTTCTGATCTTAGTTGTTGGTAATATTTTAGTATCCATTATTATGGATGAGAATGCGGAGTACTTGGAGTAAATGGTACAATAGGGCTGAGTCAGCACAGCTTTGGCATGCTTTCCAAATCTGTTAGAATTCTTTGAACAGCTAAATAGAAAGTTTAGACAAAGGACAGACAGTGGATGTAATCTAAATCATCTATCAGTAATGGGAGCACAACTATTCATATTATACATTAACAAAGGAACTGAGGGCATTGTTGCTAAGTTTGTGGATAACACAAAGATGGGTGGAGAGTTAGGTAATATTGAAGTAAGGAGGCTGTAGAGGGACTTGGACAGGCTGAGAGATTGGCAAATTGGCAGATGGGAGACTGTGGAAAAATGTGAGGTTAAACACTTTGATAGGAAGAATAGAGACTTAGGCTATTTTCTAAATGGGTAAAGGCTTCAGAAATCTGAAGCACAAAGGAACTTGGGAGCTCTAGTTCAAAATTCTCTCAGAGTTAACATGCAGGTTCATTTGGCGATTAGGAAGGCAACTGCAACATTTACATTCTTTTCGAGAGGGCTACAGTACAAAAGTAGGGATGTGCATTGAGTCAGTATAAGGCTCTGGTCACACCACATTTGGAATATTCTGAACATTTTTGATGCCCAAATTTTAGGATGGATATGCTGGCTTTGGAGGGGTCCAGAAGCACCTGACAATGATCTTGTGGATAAAGGACTTGTCATATGAGGAACATTTGAGGACTCTGAGCCTGTATTCGATGAATTTAGAAGGTTGAGAATGGGTCTGATTGAAATTTCCAGAATACTGAGAGACTTGGAGAGATTAGGACCCAAAGGCACAGACACTTAATGAAGAGACAACCTTTTCAAACTGAGATGAGGAAGAATTTCTTCTGTTAGAGGGTGATGAATCTGTGGCACGTACTGCCACAGAAGACTGTGGAGGCCAAGTCATTACATATATTTAAGACAGAATTATCTTGATTAATGAAGGGACCAAGCATTATTGGGAAAAGGTAGGAGAATGGGGCTGAGAAACATATCAACCATGGTCAAGTGACAGAGCAGACCTGATGGGCTGAATGGCTGAATTCTGCTCCTATGTCTTATGTTCTTGTGGAGTGGATCTTGAACCCATCGTGGTGAAAGAACCCAATAATTGTTCTTTGGTCACTGTGGCTTGGATTTTAGTTAAATTCCTCTATATTCTGTTTCAGTTTAAGACTTTAATGTAGAACATATTGTTTACATGCCGTTTTAATTGGAAAATGGTGAATAATGGAGTGGGATAGTAATGCCATGCCTTGTTCCTTGACTGAGGACACAGTCCTTGTTATACTAGCCCTTGGCTAAACCCCTCTCAATATTTACTGGGAGGAGTGAACAATAACTTACTGTATACTTTGATTGTCATAACTAAAAAATAGACTTTTTCAAGAAAAGAGATATGACTGGGACCATTATACTCTGTGCTTGCCTTTGCATCTCTCCTGTTTCAGTATTAAAACCTCCTAGATTAAGCACCGTATCGGAAGATGCTAGATAATAGTGTGCAAGAGTGTTTCTCACCCTTTTCTAAAAAGATCTGATACTGAGCAACAGTTCTACTTATTAACAGCTAGTTCCCTCCTTTATATCTCCTGAAAGGAAATTGGATTTTGTTTCTTGATGAAATCTTCTGCCTCATTCTGCATTGTCCCTAATGCAAAGTGGAAGTCCATCATCTAATCTCTACAATTTGCTGCACTGATCATTTGGAAATATTTCCTGTTGACTATTTAAATGTTAGTGCTTTACCCTAGTAATTAAATTAACGTTGCTTTTAACACCAATGACATAATTTATCATTGGTATACAAAGCTTAGCACAAATCGACTTTCAAAAATAGTTGAAGTTGATTTTGCCTGAATAGCGGCCTGCTGCATAAATGATGCTGGAGACTATATTGCATAGCACAAAGGTCAATAGAACGGGATTAAGATTATAACAGCCATGGATTATCTAATATGATAGTAGTAGGTTCTCACAGATAAGTTGGTTGAATGATTAGTGATGCAATGCAAAAGGCTATTTTCATGCAGCTGTTTAGATTAACAGTTAATCATTACATTTGTGTGACCTTTCTTGAGGCACATTTTAGTATCTCTTTTTAAGCAAATAGTTCAAGCTATTTGGCATGAAGTAGTTTTGATGGGCTACAGAAACTGCAACTCTGCAGATGTTGAGCCACATATTGAATGAGAAAAGGACTGAGGCTCATACCTGTTTGTACATTCATATTCCAAAGAGCTACATAGAGGTTAGTCATTTTTACAATGTTGAGGGTTATGATGATGTTGCAGCGCTAAGTGTATACATATTGTACCTGATGATCAGTACCCTTCAAATTGATTCCAGCTGGAAAAAAACATCAGACCAAAGCTGAGCTAATGAAATAGTGTAACTACGAAAATCTGAAAAGAAGAGCTCGTCTACACAAAAAAAAACAATTTGAAGATTAGTGGATTAGCCCTAATGCACTTGTGTTATCAATGGCCAGATTGATTTATAATGATGGTTAACATATTAGGTGTCACAGAATCATTACAGTGCAAAATGAGGCTTTTTGGCCCATCATGTCTCCACTGGCTCATGGAGCATTTTCACTTAGTGCCAACCTCCTGTCTTTTCCTTAAAACTTGTACATTTGTTTTTATTTAAATAATTATCTAATAATCTTTTGAAACCTTCAGTTGAACCTGTCTTCACCCGCTTCTAAGCAGCACATATCAGATTCTAATTACTGGTTGTGTGAGAATTTTTTGTCATCTTGTGGTTGCTTATTTTACAAAACACTTCTTCAGATCTGGGCTGTATGGTTTTTGATCCTGTCTTGACTAGGAACAGTTTCTCCTAACCTACCCTGTTCAAATTTCTCATGGTTTTGAAAACTTCTATCAACCTTCTCCTGAACAGAAAACAATACAAGCTTTTGCAATTTATCCTCAACTAAAGTTTCTCATCCCTGGAACCATTGTCATAAACTTTTTCTGCTCTTTCACCATTGTGTTCACATCCTTCCTAAAGTGTAATACCTAGAACTGCACACAGTACTCCAGCTGTTGCCCAGTCTGTCTTGTACCTTTATTAATGAAACCTACAATATTGTATGTTTTATTAGTTTGCTGTCTACCTGTCCTGCCACCTTTCTAGACTTGCATATATTTTGGATGTATGTTTGCTTGCTGAGCTTGAAGGTTCATTTCCAGATGTTTCGTCACTCTACTAGGTAACATCTTCAGTGGACCTCAGGTGAAGCACTGCTGAAAATTCTTGCTTTCTATTTATATGTTTGGGTTTTTTTGGGTTGGTGATGTCATTTCTTGTGGTGGTGATATTTTCTGTGGTGAAGTCACTTCCTGTTCCTTTTCTCAGGAAGTGGTAGATGGGGTCTAACTTGATGTGTTTGTTGATCGAGTTCCGTTTGGAATGCCATGCTTCCAGGAATTCTCGTGTATGTCCTTGTTTGGCTTGTCCTCGGATGGATGTGTTGTCCCAGTCGAAGTGGTGTCCTTCCTCATCAGTAAGTAAGGATATCAGCGAGAGAGGGTCATGTCTTTTTGTGGCTGGTTAGTGTTCATGTATCCTGGTGGCTAGTTTTCTGCCTGTTTGCCCAGTTTAAAATCATCTTACATTCCCAGAATGCAAATTAAAATCACAACATTCCCAGATCTCGAGTTCTTTCGTTCGTTCATTCATTCGTTCGTTCGTTTGTTTGTTCTTTTGTTCTTTCTTTCGTTCTTTCTTTCTTTCGTTCTTTCTTTCTTTCGTTCTTTTTCTTTCGTTCTTTTTCTTTCTTTTGTAGTTTCTTTCTCTTTTTCTCTTTCTCTTCCTCTCTTCCTCTCTTTCTTTTTCTGTCTCTCTCTCTCCCTCCCTTCAGTCAATGAATGCAATTTACAGAAGAAAGTTTTATCTCTCTCGCTCACACAACTTCCTTACTATGCCACTTTCAGCCTTTGTGTTCCCCTAGCCTGTAAGGGTAATAGGACGCTACATTCCAGGACAGTCAAGATGAGGGAATTGAGCTTCATAAATTCAAATCTGCTCAGTGTGTTATACATGAAAATATATCAGCATTGTTCTATTACGTGCATATTCCACTCAGCTCATTAAATTACAGGTTCTTTTCCTATTGAGTATGAGTTTTATTAGGAGTCTTTGCTATAATCCAGCAATTTTTAGTTATTCTGCATCCTATTGTGAAATATGCGCCTCTGTCGTGAGAAGGAAGTACTGCCACACATTCCACAAGTGAACAAATGTTATCACCTTATTTACACCGATCCATTGACACTAAGAACAGATGTCCCCAGTTCCTTTGAACAAGCACTTTCCTGCATTCTCTGTAGCAAATGTGTCACATTTAAGACGACACGGTTTCTCAAAGGGAGTAAGGCAAACGATAGAAAATTACAGACTGATTAGTCTAACCTCAGTCATGGGTAAGATCATGGAATCCATTGAGATTTCTGAATATTTGGAAGTGTATGATAAAATAGGACAAAGTCAGCATGGTTCAATCAAGGGGAGGTTATACCTGACAAATCTGCTAGAATTATTTGAGTAAGTAACAAGCAGGCTAGACCAAGGAGAGCCAGTATTTACCTGGACTTCAAGAAGGCCTTTGACAAGGTACCACCACAGGAGGCTACGAAGTGAGATAATGGCCCATGGTGTCAGAGGCAAGGTGCTCTCATTGATAGAAGCTTGTCTGTCTGGCAGAAAGCAGAAAGTCGCGATATAAGGGTCTTTCTCAGGATGGCAGCTGGTGACAAGTGATGTTCCGCAAGACTTAGTGTTGGGACCACAACGTTTCACTTGATACATTAACGATCAAGATGAAGGAACTGAGGGCATTCTGGCTAAGTTTGCAGATGAAGCTGAGATAGGTAGAGGGGCAGGTAGCATTTAGGAGGCGGAGAGGAATCCTGAAGAAGGGTTACACCCGAAACATTGACTTCTCCACTTCCTGATGCTGCTTGGCTTGCTGTGTTCTTCCAGACTCCTGCTTGTCTCCTTTGGATTCCAGCATCTGCAGTTTCTTTGTCTCTAACCAGGTTAAGAGAGTGGGCAAAGAAGTGGCAGATGGAGTACAATGTGAGAAAGTGTAATGTCATGCACTTTGGTCGGAAGAATAGAGGCGTGGACTAATTTCTAAACTTGGAGAAAATTCAGAAGTCTGAAGTGCGAAGAGTCTTGGGACTTCTTGACCAGGGTTCCCTCAAGGTAAACTTGCAGGTTGAGTCAGTAGTTAGGAAGGCAAATGAAATGTTGGCATTTGTTTTGAGAGGGCTTGAATTCAAAAGCAGGGATGTACTTTTGAGGATGTAACTCTGAAGATGGACGAGGGAGATCCAGTAGATGTAGTGTACCTGGACTTTCAGAAAGCTTTTGATAAAGTCCCACATAGGAGGTTAGTGAGCAAAATTAGGGCGCATGGTATTGGGGGCAAAGTACTAACTTGGATTGAAAGTTGGTTGGCTGATAGGAAACAAAGAGTAGTGATAAACGGCTCCATTTCGGAATGGCAGGCAGTGATCAGTGGGGTACCGCAGCGATCAGTGCTGGGACCACAGCTTTTTACAATATATGTTAATGATATAGAAGATGGTATTAGTAATAACATTAGCAAATTTGCTGATGATACTAAGTGGGTGGCAGGGTGAAATGTGAGGAGGATGTTAGGAGATTACAGGGTGACCTGGACAGGTTAGGTGAGTGGTCAGATGCATGGCAGATGCAGTTTAATGTTGATAAATGTATGGTTATCCACTTTGGCAAGAACAGGAAGGCAGATTACTACCTAAGTGGAATCAATTTAGGTTAAGGAGCAGTACAAAGAGATCTGGATGATCAGCCATGATCCTATTGAATGGTGGTGCAGGCTTGAAGGGCAGAATAGCCTACTCCTGCAACTATTGTCTATTGTCTGTTATCTACTTCTGAGGCTCTATAAGGCTCTGGTCAGATCACATTTGCAGTATTGTGCACAGGTTTGAGTCTAACATCTATGGATGGATGTACCAGCCCTGAACCGTGTTCAGCCGAGGTTCACGACAATGGTCCCAGGGATGAAAAGCTTAATGTGAGGAACGTTTGAGGACTGTGGGTCTATACTCAATGGAGTTCAGAAGGATGGGGTGGGGGGCATCTAATTAAAACATACAGAATAATGAATGGCCTGGACAGAGTTGATGTTGGGATGTTGTTTCCTTTGATAGGAGAGACTAGGACCTGAGGTCACAGCCTTAGACCTTTTAGAACAGCTAAGGAGGAACTTCTTCAGCCACAGAGTAGAATTCATTGTCACAGGAGGCTGTGGAAGCCAGGCCATTGAATATATTCAAGACTGAGATAGATAGGTTCTTGAGTATCAAGGGTTACAGGGAAAATGTAGTTGAGAAACTTACCAACCGTAATTGAATGGTGGAGCAGCATTGATAGGCCGATTGGCCTAATTTCTGCTCCTTTGTCTAATGGTCTTAAATGAATGAAGGAAAGAGAGAGGTTTTATGGCTACTGGCATCTTACCCAGATAGTTGCCAAGGAAGTGTGAGTTGTGTAAGAGTTCCTGGAGGCAGTGAAGACTGCAGATGCTGGAAAGTCAGAGTCGAGAGTGTGGATCTGGAAAAAGCACAGTAGGTCCAGCAGCATCGGGAGCAGGAGACTTGAGGTTTCAGGTCAGGAACCTTGATCAAACTAGGGAGGAGGAAGGGGCCTGAGAAATAAAAAGAGGGAGGGGATTGTGGCGTGGCTGGGGGGAAGATAGGTGGGATGGTGATAGATGGATGCAGAAGGTGATTGTTGTGATTGGTCAGTGGGAAGGGTAGAGTGGATACATGGGAAGGCAGATGGACAAGTTAGGTCAGGTCAAGGGGGTGGAGAGAGAGAGCTGGACATGGGATGAGGTGGGGAGATTCAGAAGCTGGTGAATTCTATGTTGAGGCCATATGTTTGTAAGCTCCCGAGGCAGATGATGAGCTGTTCTTCCTCCAGTTTTATTTTGACAATGGAGGAGGGTGGACTTATCGGGGGAGGGGGAGTTGAAATAGCTGGCAACTGGAAGGTGGGGTTGATTGGAGCCTATGGATCATAGATGTTCCCTGAACGAGTCCCAGAGTTTGTGCTTGGTCTCTCCAATTTGAGGAGACCACACCGGGAGCAACTGATGCAATAAATCAGGTTGGAGAAAATGCAGGTAGATCTCTACCAGATTTTGAATGATTCTTTGGGGCATTGGACGGAGGTAAGAGGGAAGCGTGGGGGGGCAGGTGTTGCACCTCCTGCGGTCGCCGGGAAAGGTGCTAAATGTGGAGGAGAAGTTGCTGGGGGGTTTGGACCTAACGAGGGAGTTGCAGAGGAAATAGTCCCGACAGAAAGCAGATGCGGTGGGGAAGTAAAATATCTTTTTGCTGGGTCAGCCTGTCGGTGGTGAAAATGGTGGAGGATGATGCATTGGATTTGGAGATTAGTGGGGTGGAATGTGAGGACCAGGGGGACTGTATCCTTGTTTTGGCTGGTTGGAGAGTGGGGGGTGGTTTCAGGGCAGAGGTGTGGGAACTGGAGGAGATGTGGTTGAGGGCATTGTTGATTGTGGGGGATGGGAAATTATTGTGCTTGAAGTAGGGAGACATGTGGGATGACCTGGAGTGGAATCACTCACCCTGGGATCAGATACAGTGGAGGTAGAGGAGTTGGGAGTATGGGGTCACATTGTGTGTGTGTGTGTGTGTGTGTGTGTGTGGGGGGGGGGGGGAGAGAGATGGAGAGGTAGGGGGAGGAGTTGAGGTTGATGTGAGAGAAGGTGGGTTTGACATAGATGTCGATGTTAAATCGGTTGCCGGGCATGAAGACAGAGGTCCAGGAGGAGGAGGGAGGTATCAGAGATGGTCCAGGTGACTTTGAGGTCAAGGTAGTGGGTATTTGTGAAGTTGATGAGCTGTTTGAGCTCCTCGTGAGAGCACAAGGCAGCACTGGTACAGTCATCAATGTAGTGGAGGAAAAGGTGGGGACTGGTGCCGGTCTAACTGCGGAAGAATTGTTGTTCCACGTATCTCATGAAGAGGCAGGCATAGCTTGAACCCATGCGGGTGCCCATAGCCAGCCCTCTGGTTCATAAGTAGGAGGATGCAAAGGAAAAGCCGCTAAGGGTGAGCCCCTTACCCCTTCCCAGTCCTGGTCAAGGGTTCCTGACCCGAAACATCGACTCTCTAGCTCCACTGCTTCTTGACCTGCTGTGCCTTTTCCAGCTCCACACCTCTGCACTTTATCAACTCAGAGTTCCTGAAGGGCTTTGTGACTGGAGGTAGTTACAGTTTTATTACTGCACAAATTATTACGTTATTTCTATTAAAGCCAGAGTGTCTCTTAAGTTCATAAAGATATATATAATTTAATCTCTGAATCCCCGTGACCGTGAGGCACTTGAACTTTGCTGTTTTGGGTTGTCCTCTGAGTGCCCCCAAAATTAATCCTAGTATTCTCAGTTTTATTTATAATCGGTGATGGGTGTAGTTTCCTTTTGTCTTTTATACCAAGAGTTAAAAATGTAGATTCCTGTTTTGAGTTTAAGATGAATTTGAGGTTGTTTACTTTGTTGATTTGTAAGTGCACACAAGCACAATAATACAATGCTTGAGGTTTGAACCTAGCTAAGAGCTAAGATTTGATTTAATCAACTGTATTTAACTTCATGCCAACGAAAATACTTTGATCTATCCTTTCTCAGTCCACAGTGGACTGAGATTTCTATATCTGATACTTTATTGAGGACAGAACTGGACTGTGAAGTTGGAGTTTTGTTTTGTTTTGTTTTTAAAAGTCAGCAAGCAGAGGAAGGCTGAAGCTGGAAGCTGTAGTTTAACTAAAGAACACAATACTATATTAAAGAGTGAAAAAGTGAGTCCTATGGAATTCTTCTATGTCCCCTACTTTGCCCACTAGTGGAAGCATTTCTCAAAATCTACCTTGTCAAATCCCTCCAGAATCTTGGATATTTTAATATTTTAATAAGATCACTCATTATTCTTCTAATGAATAAAGGCCTAATCTGCTCAGCTATTTGTGATAAATTAATCCCTTCAGCCTTGTGAATTTCTTTTGAACTGCCTCCAATGTTAATACATTATTTTTTAAATACAGGGAATAAAACTGGACACAGTACTCCTTCCTATCAGAAAGATGTTGTGAAACTTGAAAGGGTTCAGAAAAGATTTACAAGGATGTTGCCAGGGTTGGAGGATTTGAACGATAGGGAGAGGCTGAACAGGCTAGGGCTGTTTTCCCTGGAGCGTTGGAGGCTGAGGGGTGACCTTATAGAGGTTTACAAAATTGAGGGGCATATCATCTACGTTGCCTACAAGTCACCTAACTTTGTATCAACAGCAAATTTGGATAGATGACTTTATCCAATATCCAAGTTATTAATAAATAATGTGAACAATTGAGGCCTTAGCACTGATTCTTGTGCACACCACTGGATACATCCTGCCAAATTGGAGGTGTCATGGACAGTGAAGGAGGTTACCTCCGATTACAACAGGATCTTGATCAGATGGGCCAATGGGCTGAGGAGTGGCAAATGGAGTTTAATTCAGATAAATACAAAGTGCTGCATTTTGGAAAGGCAAATCAGTGCAGGACTTATACACTGAAAGGTAAGATCCTCGGGAGTGTTGCTGAACAAAGAGATCTTGGAGTACAGGTTCATAGCTCCTTGAAAGTAGAGTTGCAGGTGGATATGATGATGAAGAAGGTGTTTGGTATGCTTTCATTTATTGGTCAGAGTATTGAGTACAGGAGTTGGGAGGTCATGTTGAGGCTGTAGAAATGGCTGTTAGGCCATTTTTGGAATATTGCGTGCCCTTCTGGTCTCCTTCCTATCGCAAGGATGTTGTGAAACATGAAAGGGTTCAGAAAAGATTTAGAAGGATGTTGCCAGGGTTGAAGGATTTGAGCTATAAGGAGAGGTTGAACAGGCTGGGCTGTTTTTCCCTAAAGTGTCAGAGGCTGAGGGGTGACCTTATAGAGGTTGATAAAATCATGAGGGACATGGATAAGATAAATAGAGTCAGACCTTGAGGATAGTTACACTGGGATCCTCTATACTGTAACAACTGCTGACTTTGAGAACCCTGTCAGGGTCCCTTTAAATACAGTTCCTGCACTGCTCATTTAGATGCATTGTTCCACCTATACTTTCTGAATGGTCAAGGAACTAGTCTGTGTATTGCTCACAATAAAAGTCTGACCAGTTAGTTTTACTGTATTTGCATTGATATGGTATTTTCTATTTAGAGTCATATAGTCAAACAGCATGAAAACAAGACTCTTTGGATGTCTAGTCACCCTCACTAACTAGACATCCAAATCGTTAATAAATAATTTGAACAATTGAGGCCTTAACACACACCTTTTATGGAACACTACTTGTCAAATCCTGCCAATTTGATTCCCATTATCCCTATTTACTGTTCTTATCCAAAGACAGCATGAACGCACAGCTTGCATGTTACATTATACTCTCAACCTGAAGTATTCACTCAAGTTTTAGGAGAGGTTTGAACATTGATTAAGATGCAAAAGTTCTTTTTGGCTGAAATATTTGGAAGAATTATTTAGAAATGATGGATTCTGCATAGATAAATATTTGTGTTATATGACTTCATTAGGAGTTGAATTTACAGCCATGTGAATATTCAGGAATGAAAAGTAAAGCTTGCCTCACTGAACAGGTTGCATCCTTCAGCATCTTCTTGTATTTGAAAAGATTTTCAATAAGAAAGATGCTCCCAAAAGTTAATGGCAGAATCAATGCAGATAATTTTATTTTAAGTGTTAACTAATTGATGCTAAATTACCCTGAGTTATTATGGTTAGTCGTAATTGGTTGAGCTTTTCTTTAGATCTGTTAGCATTCTGCATATCAGTTACCAGTCTATGCTGCTTTAAAGGTGTTTAATATTATAATTGAAAGCCAAGGTACAATTGCACCTCCTAGTCCTGGAAAGGCATTCTGTGCTGAATCTTCCTTAGCATAACAACCAGCAGACTTGCTTTAGATTTTTAATAAAGAACATTTTGAAACCATTTATCTTTCAAGTTATTGAGTTGCTCTTGATTGACCTTTATTTGTACAATTGTAAATCTCTATAAATATTAATAGTTTAAACTACTATTAGTTGAGAGTGAACTTTTGTATAATTTTATAGTGGTCTTTTTAAAACATTTGGTTATGTTGATATAATCATATTAAATGCAGCAGTAAACTTTAGTATTGCCCAGCAATTAATTTCAGTTCATTGCTTCGTTCTTCTCCCTCACTAAATCAGATTCCTTGGTTTGGTGCCAAAGTCACACTGTGCCTGCAACTTTGAGCCTTTGGAACATGTCTCATGATATTGATTGTATCCTGAAAGAATCTTGCAATCTATGTGAATTTAGTTAAAAATCTCACAACACCAGGTTATGATCCAATAGGTTTATTTGGAGTGCTTTTTGAGTGCTGCTCCTTCATCAGGTAGCGAGTGGGGCAGAATCATAGGACACAATTTATAGTAAAAGATCCAACTGTCATACAACTGACGCGACGTATTGAACAAACCTAGATTGTTGTTAAGCCTTTAATCACTTAAAATGGGGATTCAGGTTTTGGTTCATTAATATGTAAATCACAGTCCCGCGATAACTTAAGGTTTCATATACAAAAAAGTGACATCTCAGCCCAGACAATGAATTAAAGGTGTGAGGTTAGAGTCTGTCTGTATCCTAACCTTGAGTCAGACTGGTTCTGTTTCCAAAAGTAGGAAATTATAATCTGTAGGCAGTCAGTCCATGTGACATATTGTGTGCTTTTTGAACAAAGATGTATCTACAAATACAAAAATGCACATTCACCCCATAAACGTATACATGTGTACACATGTATGTGAGGGAGAGATCGAGAGAGACTCTGTGTCACACATGCATGTGAGGGAGAGACAGAAAGTATGTGTGTGTGCACGCACACGCTCCACACTAGCCACCCGATGAAGGAGCAGCACTCCGAAAGCTTGTACTTCCGAATAAACCATGTTGGACTCTCACCTGGTGTTGTGATTTTTAACCTAGTCCAACACCGGCACCTCCACATTCTGTGAATTTAATGATGCTTTGCACTGAGCAGCTGTATTAGCTTAAATTACAATAGAAAGCTGTTGGAAATACACAGCCTGTTAGTCAGCATTTGTGGAGAGAAAGAAAAAGTTGATATTTCAGGCCTGAAACAATAACTATCATGTTCACCCCCTTGGTGCTGGCTGATCAGCTGGGTGTTTCCAGCACTTTAGTTTTTGTCACAGCTTTCTAGCCATTTGCATGATCTTGCTTTCATCTCGCTACAGTTTTATGGTTGAATTATGTGGGATTTTGAAACTTTTGGCCACTCCTAATGTTTCTATGACCTTTCAAATAATGGTATTTCCTTAGTATTTTCTATATTGATCAAGATTTTTTATTGTAAAGCACCCAGGTTTTGTTCTAAATAATGTTGTGGCTTAACAGCAGCTCTTCGTATTTACATGGTTCCTTTTAATATGGTAAAACCTTAAAATGGAATTTTAAGCAGAATGTTACTTTTTAAAATCTAATGAAAAATAATATTTCAATTTTGTCTGAAATTCAAATTGGAATTTTGAGTTGCTTCTAGTTGTCTTTTAACTGGAAATAAATAATTAGTACAGCTCTCCAAGTGCTATTCTGCTAGTTTGAAATAGAGTCATAGTAATAGAGATGCACAGCATGGAAACAGACCCTTCGGTCCAACTTGTCCCTGCCGACCAGATATCCCAACCCAATCTGGTCCCACCTGCCAGCACCCGGCCCATATCCCTCCAAACCCTTCTTATTCATATACCCATCCAAATGCCTTTTAAATGTTGCAATTGTACCAGCCTCCAACACTTCCTCTGGCAGCTCATTCCATACACATACCACCCTCTGTGTGAAAAAGTTGCCTCTTAGGTCTCTTTTATATCTTTCCCCTCTCACCCTAAATCTATGCCCTCTAGTTCTGGACTCCCCGACACCAGGGAAAAGACTTTGTCTATTTATCCTATCCATGCTCCTCATAATTTTGTAAACCTCAGCTTCTGACGCTCCAGGGAAAACAGCCCTAACCTATTCAAGCTTTCCATATAGCTCAAATCCTCCAACTCTGGCAACATCCTTGTAAATCTTTTCTGAACCCTCTCAAGTTTCACAACATCCTTCTGATAGGAAGGAGACCAGAATTGCACGCAATATTCCAACAGGGGCCTAACCAATGTCCTGCACAGCCGCAACATGACCTTCCAACTCCTGTACTCAAAACTCTGACCAATAATGGAAAGCATACCAAATGCCACCTTCACTATCCTATCTACCTGCGACTCCACTTTCACGGAGATATGAACCTGTACTCCAAGGTCTCTTTGTTCAGCAACACTCCCTAGGACCTTACTATTAAGTGTATAAGTCCTGCTAAGATTTATTTTCTCAAAATGTAGCACCTCCCATTTATCTAGATTAAACTCCATCTGCCACTTCTCAGCCCATTGGCCCATCTGATCAAGATCCCGTTGTAATCTAAAGTGACCTTCTTCCCTCTCCAATTTTGGTGTCATCTGCAAACTTACTAACTGTACCCGTTATGCTCGCATCCAAATCATTTATATAAATGATGAAAAATAGTGGACCCAGCACCGATCCTTGTGGCACACCACTGGTCACAGGCCTCCAGTCTGGAAAACAACCCTCCACCACTACTCTCTCTGTCGTCTACCTTTTGAGCCAGCTCTGTGTCCAAATGGTGAGTTCTTCCATGAAATCTAACCTTGCTCACCAGTCTTCCATGGGGAACCTTGTTGAATGCCTTACTGCTTTATAGATCACACCTATCGCTCTGCCCTCATCAATCCTCTTTGTTACTCCTTCAAAAAACTCAATCAAGTTTGTGAGACATGATTTCCCAAATACAAAGAAGGAGACCATGTCCCCCAGATTCTGTCAACAAACACATTGACCTGGACCCAATACACCGGCCACTGCAGCGGATAGCTGGAACTGACAACCGGAAGCGGCAGAGACAAACCACTATAAATGCTGGAGGCAACATCACAGAAGGGCTTCACAGGAGGCTCCCAAGCACTGAGGATGTCACCTAGACAGGGGACGAAACGTCTGCAACACCAATTCCCAGCTCGGCTCTTCTCACAAACTTTGAACATATCCCCCTGTCTTTGAGAGATACTAAATCAGAGCTTCTCAAATATACATTTTATCTGATATCTCTGCACTATTTCTACAGGACCATAAGAACTAAATTGATGATATGAAGTGTTAGGGTAGCAATAAGATCCATATCTGCATTTGTATCCTCAGTGTTGCAGAATATCAAATTGTAAGATGAGACCGTGCTGTGGGGTCTTATTGGCATTTGAGCATGATCCTTGTGGCAAAGTATCTAGTTGCCTGACTGTGGCAGTTGAATCTTTTCACTATTAAGTTAAAAATCACACAACATCAGGTTATAGTCCAACAGGTTTAATTGGAAGCACTAGCTTTCGGATCACCGCTCCTTCATCAGGTGGTTGTGGAGTACACAATTGTAAGACACAGAATTTACAGCAAAAGTTTATAGTGTGATGTAACTTGAAATCATACATTGAACTATGATACTTTTCACTATTATTCACTGAAAATGCAAGTGACAATCATTCAATTCAATTTTTTTAACCCTCAACATTAATTCATGAACTTGGCAAATCTATATTGTGGAAGCACTTAAAATGCTTGGTATATTTTGCATTGACTGGTTTAATTGATGCAAATTTCACTGCCCTCAGTTATGTTTCTTATGCTACTGGATGCCCTGGTCAGTGATCAGCTGATGGCTGGATTAATATCACCTGACCCTTTAACCTGCACCTGTCATGCAAAAAAGTAGTGTGATACGTCTGAGCATCAGTTAGGCATATTTGCTTTGCATTATACTACTTAAAAGGATAAACGTAAAACTTGGTTATTTAGCACATTTTACCAGCAGAATATTTCTACTTCCTCGAGCAATGCTCATTGCCAGTAGAATTACTGGCTGTGCTTTCATGAGAATAGCAAGGCTTAGTCAAATAAATATGGGTTTTAAAACGTTTTATCTTTTAAACTAAGTACAGTACAGAAACCTTCTGACAAGCATTGAAAATTGTCCTTTTTTTAAAAAATGGTATATTATCTATCAAGAAAGATTGTGTTTGTTATGCCTTCTGGTAACACTTGCATAAGTTGATAAAAACAATCATGAAGTAATTGGTTGGAATTCTTCTGTCAATGTAACTAAGTAAATGGAATCTTCAAAATGCTGAATTGAACTAATTGGAATGTGTTGATCTTTTTGTGATTTCTCAAAAAAAGTTTCATAAATGCACGAGGATGAATATCTTAAAGACTTCAAGTTGCAGACATTCGGAAATGATGGGCAGGAAGAGGCCATCTGTTGTATCAAGCCTGTCTCATTCATCGTGGGCATTCCCTAGCTCATATAATCCTATTCTTTCTGAGGTGCTATGCTCAAAACTGAATGTAATATCATTGTGAATTAGCCCATTGTGTCAGCATGACCTTTCTGAAGGAGCAAGTGAGTCGCTGTCCTGTGTCCTCTGATCTGTACTCATGTGCATTTCTTTTTCAGATAATAATTCTCATTCTTCTTGAATGTAGAATGCAGAATGGCAGCATTGTTCCTGAAGGGGTCTCTGTAGGACTTTATGAAATGAAAACACCTCTTTCTATGCATAAGATTTTAGTGATTTGTGAACCTGAACACCCAAATGCCGTTAGAAATTTGTTTCTAATCACTACCCAGGTGTGAAATATTCTAATTTGTGTTATTCTTGGATCCAAAGTGAAAACATTTCTCACATTCTTTACGTTGAACTTCATCTGCCACATTTTTGATTACTCCATTAACCTGTCAATCTCACTTTGCAACTTCCTACTTCCATAACTTGCTGCGCATCTCAACCTAGTGTCATTTGCGAACTTGGATATGTAGCTCTCTGCCTTTATCCAAGTTATATATATGCGTGGTAAAAGGCTCAAAATCAGATTCCTGACGAATACCACTCGTCATACCTTGTGAATTGGGGTACATTCCCATATCTCACCACTCCGTCTCCTGTGTGCTGACCAATTGTCACTTTTATTAATATCCAAATGTCCATGTTTAGAGAAATTCTAATGAAGAATAGTTGAGTCAATAATTGATGTAAATGTGAGTTTTGAAGTAATGTAAATTAAAATCACATTAATGCATCCATAATCAGTGTTGCTTTTGTGTTTTACAGACCATAAGATAAATGTTTCAAATATATTTCATCAATTTAAAGAGTTTGCTAAGAAAATGGAAACTTTAATAGCTTGTTAGGCTTATATTAAGTACCTTTTCTGTCAGTGCAGATTTCTTTGTGACAGTCACCTATTAAACTGTTTAGGCTACTGTTCGATAACATGTTGCATACCCTGCATTGGAAAGCCATCAAAACAAAAAAAAGTTATGTTTTATCTGGCCTATTTGTCTGTCATTGACATCTACTAGACCTGATAGACAAATGAAAGGAGAAATTTCTGTAAACGTTACCAAATATGGAGATCATTTCATCCAGTTGTGTGATGATGAATAGGTTAATGGCAAATTCTTCTTAAACCATGGAGACTAAATAATATTAGTTGTAAAATAAGCTTACGATCTCCCATTCTTGCAGCTGATGTTTATTAGCCTATAGGCTATGCTGTACAACTTATTGTCTGGTGTAGAATCACCATAATGACTAATTCTTCCAAGAGTGCAGTCATTGAAGAATTGAGTTGAATGCTATTGGATGGGACTTGTCAATTATTGAAAATTCCAGTAGTGTGTGTATTATATTTCAGCATTGGAATCATTATTCTCTTAAGTGAAATTGCTGATGGAGATTTTTTTTCCCTTTTGCAATAGGGAAGGATCATGTTTGTAGATTCATTGGCTGTGGAAGAAATGACCGTTTCAATTATGTTGTTATGCAGCTACAGGTAAGTTTATTTAACAATAGTAACTACATTGTGAAGTACAGATTTTTTTGAAAACTCATGTTGTTATTTAATTATTTAGCTTTTAGTTCAGCTGGGTCATTTTAACCATTCACCTTTATTTCAAATATGAATAAAAATATTCATTGTGCCATGTTTACCTTGCATTTCCACAGACATCCATTTATTTGTTTTGTATTTTGTCAGATAAAATTACTTTCGTAACAATCAGAATTTTTGAGTTGCTGAAGTATAATTTATTGTTTTGCACTGTTTGTGTATATAACCCATATTGTACAGAGAGTTTCCAACTTCTACAGTTTCCTGATACCTATATTGGTTTGTATTTAATTATCTAGCATATCGTCGCAAAGACTTAAGGTCATCTAGCTCTATTGTTTTTTACCTGGAGTCTAGTGATGAATCAGACCTAGTGGAGTGACCTCAATAATATTCCTTGAGATAAAATGGTAGTGTCAACTGATACTGATTTTTATCCTTGCAACCAAAAATCTCCATGTATAAAAGGTCAATGCTGCGTATGGAATTCCATTTGAAATACTACTAGAGATCATATTGAGCAAATTCAGTTATCTGATTTGTTTTTGCAGTTAACAATGTTTTGAACAATTTTCATAGATGCTGCCTTAAAGATATCCTGCTTCAATCCTCATTTTGTTATTGCTTGGTTTTCTGTTTCTTGCAGTACAACCTCTGGAAGCATACATTAATACTGCATCTTAGAAATTAGATAGCTGACTACCTATTTCTAACTAGCATTTGGACTGTCTGGATAGTAGAAAGAACGGGTGCTTATCTCCTTTACTCTAAGGAAAACAATCCCAGTCTTTCCAGCATAATTTTGTAATTAAAATACTCCAACCATGGAACCAGTCTGCTAAATCTCCTCTGTATCCCTCAAAGTGTGATGACCAGAACTACTCAAAATACTCTAATTTAGCATAACTACTTTCTGTCTTTGAATCAAAGCCCTTATTTATGAAGCCAAACATCCCATATGCTTTGCTAATCATTTTTTATTTGTTATGTAACCTTCAATGGTCAATACACATGAAACCCAGGTTCCTTTGTTCCTGGAAGCTCTAAAGAATTGTGCCATTCAGTTAACATGCCTCTCTGTATCTGTTCTGACAAAAAACATAAACCCCACAGTTGTCTGCTAAAATATATTTGTCTGTTCTCTATGCTAGCCCATGTACATCCTGTTACAAACAGTGTGTATCATCCTAGCTGTTTGTCACTCTTCCAAGTTTAGTATTGTCAGCAAATATTGAAACTTTACTCCATGTTTCATGATTTGTCATTCCTATCTGGGGGAAAAAACAATGGTCCTTGCGCTGACTCTTTGGAGAACATCACTGTGATGAATACAAACAAGCTGTGTATGATTTGAATGTAAAGGTTAGCAGAGAAATTTGTGGAAATGTAGTAGATGTTTATGGACCAGGAACGAAGAACGCAAGTGAGGAAAACAAGTGATTGTCTTCAAGCAACAGCCAAGATGACTATACGCCTTGAAGAATCCATGCAACTTGCATAAATCAAATTAATTTTACAAGTATCCAGCAAGATGCATGAGTGCTGACCTCAGTTCAAACTGCTTAAAATGAAAATGAAGATTAAGCTGAAAATCCAAAAGCAACTCCCTTGAAAGACCAAGACAACCAAAATGGAGGAAAAAGGAAGGAGGAAAATATTCTGATATGTTGTGGAGATTACGAGCAAGAATTAAAATTAAGGAATAACCAACTGATATTTTAGGAAACACAAAAAGACATAGAGAAACCAAAAGAGAAAATGCTGGAAAATCTCAGCAAGTCTGGCAGCATCTGTAAGGAGAGAAAAGAGCTGACGTTTCGAGTCTAACTGACCCTTTGTCAAAGCTAAAAAAGGGGGAGAAATAGGGAGGTATTTATACGAGGTTGAGAGAAGGTGAGTCATGGCTCCAGAAGCAAAGGTAGCAATAAAGAGATGATAATGACAGTGCATAGAGGGATTATAGGGAGATTAGGAGCTGTGAATGACCAAGACTGAAGCCAGTACTTGTGACAAAATATGTAGGGGATGGGGGGGGAATGGATGAAGCAGAGGCAAAATGGAAAACAGGGGAGAAGGGTAGCAAAGGGGGAAGAGGAGAGAAAAAGATGATGAGAGAGTGGGGAGCGAGAGAAAGAGAGACAATCAAGAAATAAGAGGTACAGAACAGTGGAAAAGAAAATACCGGCAGGCTGTAACGTGTCTAACCGGAAGATGAGATGCTGTTCCTCCAGTTTGCGTTGAGCTTCACTGGAACATTGCAGCAGGCCCAGGACAGACATGTGGGCATGGGAGCAGGATTGTGTGTTGAAGTGGCAAGCCACAGGAAGGTCCGGGACCTGATTGCTTACAGACTGAAGGCGCTCAGCAAAACGATCACCTAGTCGGCGTTTTGTCTCTCCGATATAGAGGAGACCACATTGGGAGCAACGAATGCAATTGACCAAATTGAAAGAGGTACAAGTGAAATGCTGCTTAATCTGATATGAGTGTCTGGGGCCTTGGATGGTGAGCATGGAAGAGGTAAAGGGGCAGGTGTTGCACCTTCTGCGATTGCATGGGAAGGTGCCGTGTGTGATGGGAGAGGTGTTAGGTGTGATGGAGGAGTGGACTAGGTTGTCCGGGAGGGAATGATCTCTGTGGAATGCAGACAGGGGGAGGGAAGGGAAGATGTGTTTAGTGGTGGCGTCGTGTTAGAGTTGGCGAAAATGGCAGAGGATTATTCTTTGCATATGAAGGCTGGTGGGGTGAAAGGTGAGAACAAGACGGACCCTACCCTTGGGAGGGGAGGGAGGGGGGTGAGGGTCGTGGCGCGGGAGATGGACCGCACACTGTCGAGAGCCCTGTCAACAACTGTAGGTGGGAAGCCACGGTTGGAGAAGAAGGAGCACATATTAAGAGCACCACTTTGGAAAGTGGCCTCATTGGAACAAATGCGGTGGAGGAGAAGGAGCTGAGAGAAAGGGTAGAGTCCTTACAGGACGTAGGGTGAGAAGAGCTGTAGTCCAGATAGCTGTGGGAGTCAGTGAGCTTGTAATGGATATTAGTGGATAGACTATTGCCAGAAATGGAGACAAAGGTCAAGGGAAGGAAGGCAAGTGTCGGTGATGGAGGGATGGAAACTGGAAGCGAAGTTTATGAAATTTTCCAATTCAGGACGAGAGCATGAAGCCGACCCGAAATAGTCATTGATGTACCGATAAAGCAGTTGTGGGAGGGGACCCGGGTAGGCCTGGAACAAGAAATGTTCCACATTCCCCATGCTCACATGTCTGTCCTTGGCCTGCTGCAATGTTCCAGTGAAGCTCAATGCAAACTGGAGGAACAGCATCTCATCTTTCAATTAGGCACGTTACAGCCTGCCGGTCTCAACATTGAATTCAACAACTTCAGATAATTTTATTTCATTTATTTTGTTTTTTTATGTATTTTCTTCACTGTTCTGTACCTCTTATTTCTTGATTGTCTCTCTTTCTCTCGCTCCCCACTCTCTCATCACTTTTTTCTCTCCTCTTCCCCCTTTGCTATCTTTTGCCCCTGTTTTCCATTTTGCCTCTGCTTCACCCATACCCCCCATCCCCTACATATTTTGTCACAAGTACTGGCTTCAGCCTTGGTCATTCACAGCTCCTAATCTCCCTATAATCCCTCTATGCACTGTCATTATCATCTCTTTATTGCTACCTTTGCTTCTAGAGCCATGACTCACCTTCTCTCAGCCTCGTATAAATACCTCCCTATTTCTCCCCTATTTTTTAGCTTTGACAAAGGGTCATTTAGACTCAAAACGTCAGCTCTTTTCTCTCCTTACAAATGCTGCCAGACTTGCTGAGATTTTCCAGCATTTTATCTTTTGGTTTCAGATTCCAGCATCCGCAGTAATTTGCTTTTATTAAGACATTGAGAAAATTTGAAACAGTGCAAGAAATGCATGGGAGCTGAGACTGTTAAAGAGGAGCAAATGTCAAGAGTTGTTGAGAGAAAAAATATTTAATATGGTAGAGAAAAGAAAATAGAATAAGAACAATAAGAAAGAACATGACAAAATAAAGAAGCTGTGAAGAATAGCCATGGAGCAGCCATGGAAAGTGAGGAAAGAACTGGGAAAAGTTGTAACATAACATTGCACAAGAAAGTTAAAATGTTGAAAGGTAAGACTAAAATAATAACTACGGTTATGTTATATTAGAAGCAAGGAAAGTGTGTTTCTGTTTGGGAAAATCAACGATAGAGAAACAATGAGTTGGAGTAAATCAGAGAGTTGGTGATAATGAAGAGGGAGGTGAATTGGTACCATGAGCAGGAAGTCAAGGACCAGAGAAAGTGGAGGTATTGGTCAGTGCTGCAATCAAAAAGATGAATATAAGAAAAGTGCCTGGAAGCAATGAGTCAGTAGAATGCCTGAAATCTATGAATGATGTTAATATTGGGATATTGACAGACCTTTACAACATAGTTTACAAAACAGGATTCCTGCCTGAGGATTTGATGCAGTCAGGTTTATTTCGGGCTTTTGATTATTTCGGAAGCTGAGTACTTGGAGCAAAGGACAAAAATACAGTGGAGCCATGTAACTAAAATAATTTTAATAATTGTTTTTGAAAATCATGACCCGTCTATCCAAGCAGAGGTAGATAGCCAGTCATACTGTCAAGAAAGGAATAAGAGCAAACATTTTTGAGAGTGCAAATTTAAAGATTCTTAAAAGTGCAGATGGCTGACTATGTGTACTGTATAGACTGAGAAGGTATTGGATGGAGCTTAGCGTCAGAAAATAATGGAGTGTTTAAGATAGAAATTGTTAAAGTTGGATCAGTCAGAGTGATGAGACCTAATAACTGCTTGTCAGACAGCTTTCCAAGCAAAAGTGGAGTGCATCAGAGATGAATATGCCCTGTAAAATATTTAACCTGTACATTGAACCTTTCGTCAGAGACTGGGGCAATCCTACCAGGTTATAATATGGTAGGTTGAACATCAACAACTTGATTTTCACAGATGCCCATGCACTGATCAGCAAATCATAAGAGGCACCACTGGGAATTGTAAACAAAGTGAAATCAAGGAGTGAGGAATATGGATCAAAAAATGTGAAGACGATCAAGACATAATCAAGATAAATTGAGACCTGACCCTGGAAGTGAGAATTGAAGTAAATGGACATGTCCTGAAGTTTTTTTTCCATATAGATGTCCCATAAAAGTATCCTTTCTGGATGCTTCACAGCATGGTTTGGCAACTGCTCTTCCCAAGATCGTAAGAAACCAGAGAGTCATGAACACAACCCAATCTATCACGCAAACCAATCTTCCATCCATTTAACTCTATACCTTCGGCCTCAGAAAAGTCACCAACATAATCCAAGACCCCTCCCATCCCGTTATACTCTCTTCCACCTTCTTCCATTGGCGGAATATATGAAGGTTTGAATAAGTGTGCAAATAGATCCAAGAACAGCTTCCCTGCTGTTGTTAGACTCTTGAACAGACCTCTCAAATGTCAGTTCTGATCTCTCTATGTTCTGCTATCTTGATGCGCTTTGTATGGTACGATCTGCCAATATAGTCTGCAAAGCAATAATTTTTATTGTATCTAGGCACATGTGACAACAATAAATGAATCATGAATCAACCAACATGTCCTGAAGTAAACAGACATGCTTTGAGCAGATCATCCCAGGTAATGAAAGATGAGCTGTTGAAATCCATAGAAATTTGAAATGACCAACAAGTGAATTAATGGTGTGCCACTTCTCCACATTTGGGAGGAATCAAAATTTAACACAAGCCCTTTTGTCATCTCCACCCTTATTTCTGTGAACAGTCTGGTATGCAAGTCATCAGAATAAGGTTTTTTTTTAAATCTACACGAAGCATAACCAGCTTTTCCAATAGTTCTCCTTTCAATTTTAACCCTATTTAATGCCTGCACAATTTTTACTGATACTTTCAGATTCTTCTTCCTTAGTGAATGCCAATATAATTAACTCGGTATTCTAGCTTTGTTCTGCACCTTCTAAGTTTTTGCCCTCTTTCTCCCAAAAGGGACCTATTCTATCTTTTACCAACTGTTTGCTGTATGCATGCTGGTCAAAGAATTTGACCTTTAATGTTAACTGCCATTCTATTCTAATATTCACTTTTTCCAGTCATATTTTCTCTTTATCCCCCTTCTCAAATCATTCTATTGGCCTGGTTCTCACTTGAAGAATTTACCTGCTGTGCATCATAGACCTACCTCTTTGTTTCATTATACTCTTCATCTCCCTTGTCATCCAAGCTGCCTGGTTTTTATTCCCTTACAGTTTGCCCTTGTGCCTTTTCTTTCTTTTATTTGTGGAATCTCTGTGTAGCTGGCCAGCCCAATATTTATTGCTTATTCCTAATTGCCCTTGAAGTGAGAGGCTTGTTAGGCCACCTCAGAGGACCGTTAAGAGTCAGCCAAATTGCAGTGGATATTGAGTATGGCAGATTTCCTTCCCTAAAGAACATTAGTGAACCAGATGGGTACTTAAAACAATTGACAATAGTTGCAATTAAACCAGCTTTTAATTTTAGGCTTTTGTTGAATTTAAATTTCACCTTCTGTCATATTGGGATTTGAATTAATTTCATCAAAAAATGATCCCAGTCTCTGAGTTGCTCATTCAGTCACAATATCACTATATCATTGCGTTCCCCAAAAACACCACTTCCTTGAGCATTCTCCTAAAGGCTCTCTTTCAGTGTAGAAATTCAATATTAGATTGCTTCTTTCTCATGTCCATTACAAAGCTGAACTTTCATACACTGATCTTACCCATTCTGATGAAGGGTCACCGAACTTGAAATGTTAACTCTGCTTTCTTCCCACAGATATTGCCGTACCTGCTGAGTTTCACCAGCAATTTCAGTTTCTGCTTTCGATCTAAATATCGAGTCACAGTCACTCAGTCTATTCATTCTCCAGCATCCGGTTTCTTACTGCGTACTTTTCGTACTTTTCTAGTTGGACTAAGAGCATATTGATCAAACGCTGTCCTTGTCAAATATTACTCAAATGTTAACTAACTATCTCTAAATTCTAAATAAAGTATCCCTGCACTACCACTCTATAGTTCACACACGACTCTTGGTTTTTCTGATGACTTATTCCTTAATCATCATCTTGAGGCCTACAGAATATTCCAATTAGTTGATCTTGCCTTTTTGCTTCTCAACTCTATATAATGGATTTTGGCCTCACCCCTCAAGAACATCACTCTTTTCAACTCTATAATGTTTTCCCAAGTTAGTACTGTTAGTCCACCTCCCTTTTCTCCTTCTCTTTCTTTGCCGAACACTTAATACTTTTTGTATATTAAGCAGCCAGTCCTTAAATTTTACTGCCAAACTGAGGTCGCTTATGGGCTGCCTACTGCCACTGGAGTTGAGATAGTTTAACCTGCATGGACCATGGGTGAAAATACTAATTATCTTAAAAATGCATTTCCTAAAGAATTCACTTTGCATAGATCTAAACAAAAGTATATTAAAATGAAATTGCTTGCTTTACCTCCATACCTTGTCTGAAAAATCAAGACTTCTTTAAAATTCATAAATCTAAATGAGAAATCAAAGCCTATTTTCAGACAATTAACACACAAGAGGAAAGCATCAGGTCTGGATATTAAGAGAACAAGGGACAACTGAAATGGTAATAGATAATAATTGGAAATATTGACCTATTTGAATTTTGTTATTGTCCTGTAAGAAATTACTATTATGCTGGGAAATTCCTTAAACAAAAATCTATATAGATCCCTCATCACAAATAGAAATATTGTTTATCATCATTCTTTTAGAGCTAAGAGAATTTCTCTTCTCTCTGCTCAGGGTCGAAACCTTGCTGATCTACGTCGAAGCCAGTCTCGAGGTACCTTTAGCATCAGCACTACTCTGCGACTTGGAAAACAGATTCTTGAAGCAGTAGAAAGTATTCACACTGTGGGCTTCCTTCACAGGGACATCAAACCTGTAAGTAATTCTCCGGGCAATTGCATTCTTTTAGTATATGTTACTTTGTAAAGTTGTCCTGTTGCAATTAGATATTTAGACACTAGTTACGTTGGCCTAGTTCCTTAAACACTCATCAAGCTGTGTAAAATCATAAAGGCTGTTGAAATGCTTTCACAGTAAAGAAAGATCTTCTCTTAGATCATGCGTTTCATGATGAGGAAGTTTCAAAGTCCTTAAGTTATTCAGGTAAAAATTTTACCGTATAGTCACTATTGTAGGGAATGCAACAACCAGTTTCCATGAACTGCCATTGCTGGTGGTGGTGATGATGACTGGGTAATCTGTTTTCTGAAGTGATATTTGTTTGGGAACAAATACTGGACCAAATGACTTTGCTTTTCAAATAGTCTCTCGGAGATCTTCTAACATCCATTGAAATGGCAGGTGATGCTTCATTTTACCATTTCACCTGAAAGCCAAACTAATGTGCCACACACTTTGCAAACGAAAATGTCCTTTCCTCCAGTGATGCAGGAGTTATAACTTTAATTCAATCAGCTATCAGATATTTAAAAAATGCAATCCTTTTTCAAGTTGACCTCTTCTGATAGAGTTTTTATAAACAACAAGCTTAATAAAGTACTGGATGACTTAATTAGATAGACAGTTTCTTGGTGACTAAACCCTTGAGTATCCACTCCATTGATGTTAACTACCATATCATCAGCCTTTAGCCTTGCAAAATGAGAAGGACTGTTGTTAAGCATCTTGCAGACATTCGTGCACATCTATTATGTATTAACATTTTGCTGATCCATTCCAACAGTCTGAATCTCAAATCCAAAATTTACATTAACTTACCACTTCAACTTAACCATTATTTTTGAACATCTGAAATGTATGTCAGAGTTTGATCTAATCGGTGAAAGCTGTCTGTGCTCCTGGGCACAGATTGGAATGCATTATGTGATTTTTTGATATTGTCTGTAAACCAGTCTCACAATTCCCATTTCCAATGATCGTAATTGAGCCAAATAATTAGTCACTGCACCAATGTGCTTTGGAATTCTGTACCCAAGTCAATATTACAATGAAATTCTCACATTCATATTGTTTAACAAGTCTATACCTTTAGTTTTGTTTTGTCATTTGAGGCTAGTGGAGTGCTTGGAGTGCTTAAGCAAGTCCTGGCTTGAAGGTTCTGTGAAGGTGGCAGTAACCGCCAAAGTAAAATTGCCGCATTTGCAGGCCACTGACTAGGGAGACTTATTTTATTGCATCCTTCAGTCCATTTGGCAGAAACAGCATTCGTGCATCTCCATCTGCAGGGTGTGTGGCTGTATCAAACTGTGCATAGACCCCGTATATGCAAACATCAAGTCACAGAGTCATAGACATGTACAGCACAGAAACAGATCCTTCTGTCCCAATCGTCCATGCTGACCAGATATCCTAAATTGTTCTAGTCCTATTTACCAGCATCTGGCCCATATCCCTCCAAGCCCTTCCTACTCATATACCCATCCAGATGACTTTTAAATGTTGTAATTATGCCAACCTCCACTCAAGTAGAGAGTGAAAAAGGTTTTCTAAGATTACAGAGTGATCTTGATCAAATGGACCAATGGGCTGAAAATGACAGACTGAATTCAATCTGGATAAATGTGATGATTTGTATTTTGGTACAACAAATAATGGTAGGGCCATGGGTAGTGTTGTATAACAGTACAATCTAGGGGTGTAAGTACATAATTCTTTGAAGTTTGCATCACATAGACAGGGTGGTTTAAAAAGGCATTTGGCATGCAGTCCTTTGCGTAAAGGAGTTGGGAAATCATGTTGTGATTGTACAGGATATTGGTGAGGTCTCTTCTGGAATACTGTGTCCAGTTTGGTTGCTCGGTTATAGGAAGGACATTACTAAACTGGAGAGGGCTCAGAAGAGATTTACCAGGATGTTGCCAAGTTTGAGTTTATAAGAAAGGCTGTGATTTCTCTTTTTTCATGGGAGCGGAGGTTAAGAGGCAACCTTATTGATAAAAGTTTGTAAAATAATAAGAGGTAAAGATAGGAATGGTAGTTATCTTTTCTCTCGGATGGGGTATTTCAAGACCATGGGGCACATTTTTGAAGTGAGAGGAAGAAATTTGTGTGGAATGAACTTCCTGTGGAGTTGGTGGATGTGGTAAACAATTACAATGTTTAAAAGACATTTGGATAAATACACAAATCGGAAAGGTTTGAAGGGATGTGGGCAGGAGCAGGCAGGTGCGACTAGTTTAGTTTGGTATTGTGTTTGGCCTGGACTAGTTGGACCAAAGGGTCTGTTTCCATGCTGTACGATTCTGACTTCCTTTGGCAGTTTGTTCCACACATATACCACCTTCTGCATGAAAAAGTTGCCCCTTAGGTAGTTTTTAAATCTTTTCTCTCTCACCTTAAATCTATCCCTCTAGTTCTCCCCTACCCTGAGAAAGATACGTTGACTATTCACCCTATCCATGCCCACCGTCATTTTATAAACTTCTGTAAAGGTCTCTGTTCAGCCTCCAATGCTCCAGGGAAGATAGCCACAACCTTTTCAGCCTCTCCCTGTAGCTCAAATCCTTCACCCCTGGCAGCATCCTTGTAAATCTTTTCTGAACCCTTTCAAGTCTAACAACACCCTTATAACAGGGAGACCAGAATTAAGTGCAGTATTCCAAAAGTGGCCTTACCAAAGTCCTATACAGCTGCAAAATGACCTCCCAACTCCTATGCTCATTGCAATGACCAATGAAAACAAGCATACCAAGTGCCACCTTCACTACCTTGTCTACCTATGATCCATTTTCAAGGGACTATGAACCTACACGCTAAGGTCTCTTTGTTCAGCAGCACTCCAGGACCTTATCATTAAGTGTATAAGTTCTGCCCCAAATAAATATAGCACTTCACATTTATCTAGATTAAACTTTGCCTGCCACTCCTCAGTCCATCAGTCCTTCTGATCAAGGTCACATTGTACTCTGAGGTAACCTTTTTCACTGTCCACTAAATCATCAATTTTGGTGTCACCTGCAAACTTACTAACTTTACCTCCTATATTCACATCCAAACCATTTCTATAAATAACACCAAGTAGTAGACCCAGAACCGATCCTTGTGCCACTCAGCTGGTCACAACCATCCATTCTGCATAGCAACCCTCCAGCACCACCCTCTGTTTGCACCTTTGAGTCAATGTTGTGGCCAAATGGCTAATTCTCCCTGTATTCCATGTGATCTAACCTTACTAACCAGACTCCCATGCAAAACCTTGTCAAACGCCTGACTGAAGTCAACATAGTCAATGTCCACTGCTCTATCTTCACCAATCCTCTCTTTGAAGAAGTAACAAAAAACTAAACAGACAGTGAATGAAGGACAGAGTTGAAGATGACAAAGGCTTGTTTGGGATTTGAACCTGGGACCTCTCGTACGTCCAATATTTACTCTAAGCAAGAATCATACCTCTAGACCAATGAAACAACGTCATCAACTTGTCAGTGCAAACCTAGGTTCTACCTGTGTTGCAAAGGATGAGTCTGGTCTTAGTGTCGAGGAACGCTCCAAGAGCTGGACAGTTCCATATCACCTTCCCTTATGGAAAGATTGGAAAAGATCCTGCAGGAAAAGGAGAGGGTTGATCCTGTTAAATGACAGGACCAGTTAACTCTGTGCAGTCTGTCAAAGTAATTTGTTGGAATGTATCTTCACCAAAACTTTCTAACGTGCACCAAGATGTGGCTTGGTTGCAGATTTAAAGGGCACTGCCCATCAGAAGCTTCATGCATGCCTGGTCTTTGTGCACAACTGCATGTTGTCTCGAATCTAAACTAAACTAGTGCTGGTGAAGAGACTGTCTCACAACTCCTGAAATGTGCCTTTGCAAAGAAGGTCTGGAGAGAGATGCGGTGGTTTTTGTTGAGGTTTGACCTGATTGCCGCAGGATTCTCTACCCTATGGGCTGTTGCCTGGGGTGCACACCAGGACAGACATCGACTGTGCCTGGACAACTGTCAACTGTATGAAAGACACTGTTTGGACTATCTGAAACTTGGTCTTCCAATGTACAGAGTTGACCTGGATAGAGTGTTGCAAATTCCAAAGTTCAGGCCTACATGCTGAGGGACACACTAAAGGTTGGGGCAGCTGCCCCCAGGCCCAGTCGGGTAAGACCAGTAGTTCCATATCACCTTCCATAAGGGAAGGTGATATGGAACTGTCCAGCTCTTGGAGCGTTCCTCGACACTAAGACCAGACTCATCCTTTGCAACACAGGTAGAACCTAGGTCTTTCTGCCAAATGTCTGTTCAGTTGTCAGACTCTTTGTTACCTCAAAATGAATATAAATAGTTTCCTGTGTGAGTAGAAAATTTCCTTTGTTTGCAACTGCACAGAAACTCTGAGGAATGCCAAATCCCAATATTTCTTTGTCTTTTTTCTCTGCAAAGACTGAAATTTTTTTTGTTTGGAAATAAAGTATGTTTTCACAATTTAAAAAAAAAAATCTTGTTTTGCAACATGTCTTTGCAAAGAAGATCTGGCGAGAGATGCAAGAGTCTTTGTCAAGGTTTGTCCCGAGCAGCTCCATGATGCTAGGACTTTATATGTTCTACAGGCTGTTCTCTGGGATGCACACCAAGACAAACATCAACTGCACTTGGAGGACCATCAGCTCAGTAAAAGCTGCTCTTTGGTCTGCCTGAAATGTGTCTGTCTTCCAGTGCAAAGAGTTGCTCCCAAACCAAGAGTTGCAATCTGCCATATTCCAAGCCCCAGGAATATGTGCTGGGATAAAAGCTTGGGGCAGCCACTACCAAGGTACAGTGGGGAAAAACCACCTATCTAAGGCCTTTCTGCTATGATATACTGCGTATCTGTTAACTTAGAGTGCCTTGGAGTTTGTATTGGAATTAAACAGTTTCTGGTCATATTTAGTAAATCTACCAATTTACATTTGGTTGGAGGAATTTAAGAGTGCAGTTTGCAAATGAGTAATGTGATTTTTTTTCTATTTCCTGTTATGTCCAACTTGAATTGCTTTGTAATGTATTTGTGGATACTTTATGAATGAAATGTACTTAGTGCTTCTGGACTTTATTGGAGATTTAAATTTGTGGCTCTGGTGACTGTTAACCCTTAAAAACTACTAGAAGCTGTATTTGGCTGCTTCCCTTGCCTTCTTTTGACCATTAGCTGTTTAATTTGCTCCCTGCCATTAATCCATAAATATTCTATAGTAAATTTGTTTTTAACTAGCATTATCACATCCAGTTAGTTTAATGATTCATCTCTTTGCTGTTTGTGGGAGTTTGTTATGCAGAAACTGACTGCTCCATTACCTTCATTGTGTTAGTGACAATACTTCAGAGTATTTATTTGATTGAAATGTTTTTTGGTCATCCTGAGGTTATGAAAGGCATTGTAAAAGTGAAAGTCTCTCTCTAATTATAAGATTGGATCAGTTGAATGGATTGTAATAAAATGAGAAAAATGTTGTTTTCTATTTTCAGTCAAACTTTGCGATGGGCCGCTTTCCTAGCACCTGTAGAAAGTGTTTTATGCTGGACTTTGGTTTGGCACGACAGTTCACAAATTCCTGTGGTGATGTTAGACCTGTAAGTAATTTATTTGTATTAACTTTTTAATCAAATTAAATTAATGGTCTTTTCTCACAGTTGAGTGATGCAATATGTTTTAATCTTGTCATTTTCAGTATTTGAGATGTGGATTTAATTCTCAAGGATAACTAAGGGTGGGCAATATATGCTGGTTAGCATGTCCCATGAATTATTAAAAAAAAATTTAAATTTGCCAACTTAAAATTTGTGCTTATGAAACAAAATGAAACTTTCTCAATTGCCACACTCAAGGAGGTAATACCACTATGGCCACAGTTTGCATCTATCGGGATTGTCCTTCAGAAATGTTGACTGAATGGCTGGAGTGGGAAGCAGTCAATTTGACTCAGTGAAGTGAGATTGTATTTCTTAGGTTGTGGGGTTAATGTTATTTATGGTGGATACAGGTGAGGAAGATTGATTGTGTTAAGTTGAAGGTTGTTTGTAATATTTTGCACCTGAAAATGACACATTTTAGAAACAATCACTTCTGCCTTGATTTGTGTTTTTATTTTAATTACTTAAATGTATACAAACAGACAAAGAGTCAGCATTTTTATATAACTTAGAGTCAATTTTTAAAATTTGCAGCTTGTGCCAAATGTGGAAGTATTGGAACAATTGGGCACGGACATGCAAGTAAAATGAACAGGGAGATGGCAGATGAAAGTTAATACATAGAAGTGTATTTTGGCAGAAGAATTAGGAAAATACAAATGTCTTAATGACAGTTTAAGGCTTTGCAAGAGCAAAGAGATCTGAGGGTTCATCTGCATAAAGATCTTAAGTGGCAGAACATTTTGAGAGAGTAGCAAAGTGTAGCAGGATCATAGGTTTCATGGAAGACCTGAGGATGAAAGTGGGGAAATTATGCTGAACTTTTGCAAATCTCTTGTTAAACCATTCATATATTATACCAATTCTGGTTGTCACACATTTGGAAAGAGAGGGTCCTTGAAGATATGGAAGAGAAGATTTACCAGGATGGTTATAGGAGTCTGATGTTTGCTGCAAAGTTTTTGAGAGCTGGCTTTGTTTTCCTTGGAGGAAAGGAGATTTAAGAGAAACTTGCTAAGAGGTGCGCAACTTGTTATGAAATTGCATGGTGGCAGATCCAAGGGACACAGATGTAAGGGTTTGGGCTATGGATGTGAGGAAAAACCTTTTTATCCAGTGAGTGTAATGACCTACACTTTGCTGCTTACTGGAGTGCTAGCAGTGGAGGTCATTTGTGATTTCCAAAGGAAATCAAATAGGCACTTAAGGGAAATAAATATGCAGAGGTATAATGGGGAAAGAAACTGAATAGATTGATTTACAAAAAGCTTGAATAGATCTGAAGAGCAGAATAGCTTAATTCTTTCCTGTTTTGTCTCTGATTTGATGAAGGGGCGATAATGCATCATTGAAACTGCTTCATTCAAACCATACTGCAACTTTGTGCACCAGTTCCCCCTACATCCATGAAAAATACTGTCTGTAATCCTGGCTAATGACAAAATATGCATTGAATTTAAGAAAAGCTATAGAAAATTCCTGTTGGCCTTCATACGGCTATAAAGATTGTTCAACAGTATCACAGCGCCACAGTGATTTATTTTTAACTGGAAGTGCTTTCTTTATTCAAGAATGTGTCATAGTCCCTTCAAATGATCATACTGCATATTTAGCAGATTATTTCAGAGTGTGGCATGTGGCTCAATGATTAGTACTGCCACCTCACAGTGCCAGGAACCTGGCTTCAATTCCAGCCTTGGATGACTATCTTTGTGGAGTTTGCACGTTCTCCCTATGCTTTGATTTCCTCCCACAGATCAAAGATTAGGCGGATTGGTCATACTAAATTTCCCATAGTGTCCAGGGATGTGCCAGCGAGGTGGATTAGCTATGGGAAATACAGAGTTATAGGGATAGGTTTGGGAGGCGGGTCTGGATGGTATGCTCTTCAGCAGGTCAGTGTGGACTCGCAGGGCCGAATAACAGTATTAAGTCAGGAGGAACTATATTTATGGCAAAATCTAGATCCAATCCAGATAATAACATCCTTTGGTTACACTGAGTTAAAGAAAACTATTTATTCATTATTTTTTAATCTTTTGCTCATCTTGCTCATTAGAACCATGATTGTGCTGCTGTGGCGTGTGTGTTTTTTCCCTGTACTCTTGGAAGTAAAATCTTTTGTAGTCTTTTGGAAGTTGATATTTGAAGTTAATGGAGATTTTCTATTGAAACTGAAACCTGAAGTCTAATAGAAAGCTATGATTATACTTCTATAAAAATAATTTGAGTCTGAATTCAAACATTATGTTGAGCAAATTCTTTGATTTCTCATAATTGCTCCTCTTCTTCTGATATCCATTTTTAGATTAGATTTGATTAGATTCCCTACAGTGAGAAAACAGGCCCTTCGGCCTAACTAGTCACACCAACCCTCCGAAGAGTAACCCACCCAGACCTATTTCCCCCTAACTAATGCACATAACTCTACAAGCAATTTAGTATGACCATTCACCTAACCTACATATCTTTGGACTGTGGGAAGAAACCAGAGTACCCGGAGGAAACCCGCGCAGACACAGGGAGAACGGGCAAACTCCACACAGACAGTCTGTCCGAGGCTGGAATCGAACCCGGGTCCCTGATGCTGTGAGGCAGCAGTGCTAACCACTGAGCCATCGTGTCACCCCAAAATAGAAAGGTCACAAAAGTATTCATTCTGGAGCAGCGTTACTGCAGAATAGGTCTTTAGCATTAAATATTAGTTCACATATGCATCTGGCGAATTCAATACTCAAATGCTGACCTTTGACTATTTTTATTGTACTTTGAAAAGCTGGCAAATAAATGCCAGAAGCCCATTTAGTTTTTACGAACTGAGTTTAATTTTACTGTAAAAGTAAAGTCGCTATATCTTACCAGACCATAGATCTGCTGTCTCATGAGAGAAACAACTGGTATGGGTTTAACCTGAGGGCCATTTTGCTTCGGGTGAGGGGAGAGTTTGAGAAAGTCAAGGGTCAACAGAAGTGAAGCTGGAAAAGCACAGCAAGTCAGACCGTATCTGAAGAGCAGGAAACATTGATTTTCCCGCTCCTCTGATACTGTCTGACCTTTCCAGCGTCACATCTCTTGATTCTGACTTCCACCATCTGCAATCCTTACAGTCTTCAATGTTGAGAAGATCACTCCTTCATTGTAAGCTCAGCCAGTGCAGGAATTGAACCCACGCTGTTGGCATCTCTCTCTGCATTGCAAACTGGCTGCCCAGGCAACTGAGTTAACAAAGTGCATTTATCTTTACACTTGAAGTTGCAGCATTGCATTAGGAGAGATTGGTTCCACCAACGCACAATGTTTCTTCCTCTTAAACATTGAGGGTCTGTACGCAATGCTCTTTGTGGATACAATCTAGATAACTTAACCCTTGGGTCAGTCTAACTGAAACTCTCATCCGTGTCTAAAAAAGTCATTCAGCTCAGAAGCAGACCCTTCAGCCCAATTCATTCGTGTTGACCAACTTTCCTAAACTGAACTAGTATTTGGCCCTTATTCCTCTAAATCTTTCCTATTCTTGTACCTTTCTAAATTTCTTTTAAATGTTGTAATTATACTTGCCCCTCTGGTCCCTTTTAATTCCTGCCCCCCACCTTAAACCTATGCCCTCTAGTTTTGGACTCTCCTGCCCTAGGGGAAAAGACCTATGCCCCTCATGATTTTATAAACCTCTTTTAAGGTTGCCCCTCCACCTCCTAGACTCCAGAGAAAAATTGTCCCAGCCTATCCAGCCTTTACACATAACTCAAATCCTCCAGTCTTGGTAACATCTTCTAAATCTTTTTTTTGCATCCCTTCCAATTTAAAAATAGCAGGGTGACCAGAATTGTATGCCATACTCCAAATGTGTAGCCCTACCATTGTCTTTTACAACCGTGACATGATGTCCAAACCCTCAACTTAATTCTCTGACCAATGAAGGCAAGTGTGCCAAACTCTTCCTTCACTATCCTGTTTATCTGTGGTGCCATTTTCAAGGAACAATATAACTGTACCCTTGGGCCTCTTTGTCCAATTGTGCTCCCCAGGGTCTTACCATTAAGTATACAAGTCCTTGTCTGGTTTGCCTTACCAAAATGCAGCACCTAATCTGAAGTAAACTCCAACTACATTCCTCGGCCTACTGGCCCAGTTGATCAAGGTCCGATTGTATTCTTCAATAGCCGTCTTCATTGTCCACTATACCACCAATTTTGGTGTCATTGGCAAACTTAATAACTATACCTCCTATATTCTCACAAATCATTCATAAAGTTTGTCACCTACTTCAATGATCTCTCTGTCTGCAGCAGACCCCTAATTGTCAGCCTCTGAACTTCAGTTCAACTAAAATGCTGCTACCACGCTCCAGCACTCCCTCCCTCACTTATAACAATATCCTGTTGGTATTCTTTTGTTCCCAGTGCTCTCATGCTTCCAGGTTTTAAGTGTTGTGTTAGCATTCTGAAATCTAACGTGAGTTCCATAAAGTGATTATATCCTCTAGTAATGAAAATGCATAACTAAGCCACAAATATTCTTTTGTTTTAATCTGGTGTTTTAAAAAAAATTCTCAAGGTCAGGTTCGTAGGAGAGTAGTCTGACACAGAACAAACGACCAAGAGGCGAGTCTGCTAGAATATGGGCATTTTATTCCCCGCAGCGTCGCCACAACGGGTCTGGCTTATACTCACTCTACATGTTACCAAAACTGGGAGCCGTCAGTTCTCGTAGAGCGGTTGCCAACAACCCACGCTCGGCGGTTAAACGTAACCCCGGAGCAGACTCACCGAACTGGAGACTTTTCCAGCTGATATACTCTTTTCCAGATATAAACATTCATGTGAACAGCAGAGCAAGGCTAAAAAACACATTCCATTCTGGTTACATACAGATAAGAAGATTCACACGGGACTAAGCAACACCTCCATTCCGGTTAGATTCACACATGTATTGGGACATAATTTTTAACCGTTTCACCACATTCCACTGCTTGGAATTTTACACCACATCTGGAGGGGACACGTGATGTGCTAGCTAATGGATAGGAGAATATTTGAGCCAACCTGGGAGAGTAGGGCAATCTGTTGAAATCATCAACCCCTTCAAGATTAATTGTTGCTTCTGTCTTCTAGCCAGCTAATCAATTGGAACTTTTCTGCTCCTTGGATCACTTCCAGTTTCTCTCCTCTAGTTTTAAATAGTGCTGTGGCAGAAAAAGTGCCCAATCTTTACAGATAAATTGGGTTAATGTGACCTTGATGTGAGCAAGAGCAAACAGCTTTTCAGTGTACATGTGCTTTTCTTTCCATAAAGGAATCTTTCAAAGTTTATCCTAACCTAGGATATCAGGTGTTTATTTATTGTACATTTCCCTGTGATATCGTAGAAAAGTAGAATCCTATGATTATACCAAAGTCTCATTCTAGCTATGTATAACTTTGCAGAAATGGATCCATTTAATTCAAGATTGTTTATCTAGTTATCTGTTCTTTCTTAAAATCACTTTACTATTATGCTGTTTCTGTTTCTTTCAGCAACAGTATGTAGCGATTATTTGCACTTCCCATTGTAGATCTGTCACTTAAGTGAATGTTTCACTGTTCTAGAAGTATTCTTGGAAATATTTTTAAGTAATGCATTTTATGCAGCAAAAATACCACATTGTCAAATCCTGCAGTCATTGTCTTATTATGTACTCCAGTCAGGGTGTCCTGCAGTAGTCATTTGTTGTGGTCATGTTGTTTTGATACTTCCTGGAAGTGGTGATGGTGTCAGTTAATTGGATTGCTTTCTCCCAGTAGTCTACCTAGTGTTTCTTCAGATCCAAGAAAACTTCATTTTGCAACATGAAGGAAATACTCCAGTAGTTCAGCTGTTTGAATCATTAGCCATAACTTTGCAGAATATAATTTATCTCAACTGTATTGTGAGTCGCTTTCATTAAAGGTTCTGTTGTACTTCATTTTTTTGACCAGTAGTAATTCTTTGTGCAACTTTGTCTATAATTCAGGCTCCACTTTTATCCTGCTCTTTATAATGAACATTGAAGACTAAATTCATGTCACTAATAATGTGTATCCCATGTGATAAAAATGGCCGTCAAGCAAGTGAGCAAAAATGACCTGTGCAATTGAGTGTAGATAGCAGGAAACAGAATACATACTCATAATTAATGCAATATGAGGCTTAGCTCTTCTGCTTTGACAAGACCATTTGCTGAATATCTGGTTAGTTAGTTGAACTCTTGTAAATTTTTTTTCTAATTTAAAATGTTGACAGCTTCGCATTATTTAAACATTTTCCCATTGGAATCTGAAAGCTGAACTAATTCCAATTAGATGGAACAGAGTAAAGGTAACTTCACAAAATTTTATATATTTGCAGTTGAATCAATCAGTTAAATCACATAAGTTGCACTTTCCTGCTATTTCAAATCCCAAGACAATCTGGAAAAATTGCAAGAATCTATTTCAGCACCGTTATTCAAACTGTGGAACTCGGACATCGTCAGTAGTCAGGTGTCTTTATCATTCTCAGTTGGATATTAGGACATCCAGTTGCAGAAGAGTGTTCCCCCTTACTATGATCATAAGAAATAGGAGCATAGAGTCATAGAGATGTACAGCATGGAAACAGACCCTTCGGCCCAACCCGTCTATGCCGACCAGATATCCCAATCCAATCTAGTCCCACCTGCCAGTACACAGCCCATATCCCTCCAAACCCTTCCTATTCATATACCCATCGAAATGCCTCTTAAATGTCGCAATTGTACCAGTCTCCACCACATCCTCTGACAACTCATTCCATACACGTACTCTGCATGAAAAAGTTGCCCTGTAGGTCTCTTTTATATCTTTCCCCTCTCACCCTAAACCTATGCCCTCTAGTTCTGGACTCCCCCACCCCAGGGAAAAGACTTTGCCTATTTACCCTATCCATGCCCCTCATAATTTTGTAAACCTGTATAAGGTCACCCCTCAGCCTCCGACGCTCCAGGGAAAACAGCCCCAGCCTGCTCAGCCTCTCCCTATAGCTCAAATCCTCCTACCCTGGCAACATCCTTGTAAATCTTTTCTGAACTCTTTCAAGTTTCACAACATCTTTCTGATAGGAAGAAGACCAGAATTGAACGCAATATTCCAACAGTGGCCGAACCAATGTCCTGTACAGCCGCAACAGTCCAAAGATGTGCAGGTCAGGTGAATTGGCCATGCTAAATTGCCCGTAGTGTTAGGTAAGGTATAAATGTAGGAGTATGGGTGGGTTGTGCTTCGGCGGGTCGGTGTGGACTTGTTGGGCCGAAGGGCCTGTTTCCACACTGTAATGTAATGTAATCTAATCTAAAAAACATGACCTCCCAACTCCTGTACTCAATACGCTGACCAATAAAGGAAAGCATACCAAATGCCGCAACTCCACTTTCAAGGAGCTATGAACCTGCAATCCAAGGTCTCTGTTAAGTGTATAAGTCCTGCTAAGATTTGCTTTCCCAAAATGCAACATCTCGCATTTATCTGAATTAAATTCCATCTGCCACTTCTCAGCCCATTGGCCCATCTGGTCCAGATCCTGTTGTCATCTGAGGTAACCCTCTTTGCTGTCGACTACACCTCCAATTTTGGTGTCGTCTGCAAACTTACTAACTGTACCTCTTATGCTCGCATCCAAATAATTTGTATAAATGACAAAAAGTAGAGGACCCAGCACCAATCCTTGTGGCACTCCACTGGTCACAGGCATCCAGTCTGAAAAACAACCCTCCACCATCACCCTCTGTCTTCTACCTTTGAGCTAGTTCTTTATCCAAATGGCTAGTTAGATTAGATTACTTACAGTGTGGAAACAGGCCCTTCGGCCCAACAAGTCCACACCGACCCGCCGAAGCGCACCCACCCAGACCCATTCCCCTACATTTACCCGTGCACCTAACACTACAGGCAATTTAGCATGGCCAATTCACCTAACCTGCACATTTTTGGACTGTGGGAGGAAACCGGAGCACCCGGAGGAAACCCATGCAGACCCGGGGAGAATGTGCAAACTCCACACAGAGAGTCGCCTGAGGTGGGAATTGAACCCGGATCTCTGGCGCTGTGAGGCAGCAGTGCTAACCACTGTGCCACCATGCTGCCCAAAGTTCTCCCTTTATTCCATGACATCTAACCTTGCTAATCAGTCTCCCATGGGGAACCTTGTCGAATGCCTTACTGAAGTCCATATAGATCACATCTACTGCTCTGCCCTCATCAATCTTCTTTGCAGGACTAAAATATTTAGTCCATTGTGTTTGTTCTGCCATTCAAAAAAAATCACAACTGATATGCTTATGTATTTAACTCCACTTTACTGCCTGTCGCCATAACCACTGACTTCCTTGTCAATCAGTTGAGCCTTGAATATGTATTCAATGACCAAATCTCCACTTCTTTTTGGCAAAGAGCATTCTAAAGAGTATCAGCCTTCTGAGAAGAATTTCCTCCTTATTTCCATCTTCTATGAGCTACCCCTTATTTTATTCTGTGCCCTGGTTCTAGATTCCCTCAAGAGGAAACATCCTCACCATCTCAACCCTGTCAAACCTTTCAGTATCTTGTATTTCAAGTAGATCAGCTTTCATTCTTAACCCCAATGATTATATGCCGGTCCTGCTCAAATATGAAGCAAACCACAAAGCCTTCTCTGACTACTTCAAATGCAAGTATTTTCTTTCTTTATCCATGTTATGAATGTAGATCATAAATAATTAAAATTTTAAGACTGATCCCTGCGGCTTTCTGTCATACAGTTGGCTAATCACGTATCCTTGCTGATGTGTCATCTCCCAATAGTTTCAGCTTTTAGCTTTTGCAATAACCTTTGTGGCATTTGCTAGAATGCTTTATGGGTACCAAAGTACTCTATGCCTGGTTTCCTGTTATCCACCCTGTTACATTTTCAAAGAGCTGCAGTAAATTTGACAAGAACTCTGTTACTTACACAAAACTATGTTGACCTACCTGATTGCTTTATGATTATATTAAACTCCTGGTAGCACCTCTGGATGTTAATATTTTCCCAATGATAGATGCCAGGCTTAACTGAATTTGTTTTGGCCTTTTGTCTGTTTTTATTTAATAAAAAAGTGTTACATTTGCAGCTTTCCAAACCACTGGGGCATTTCCAGGAAATGTTTAAAGATTGCAATTAATGGATCAGTTATCTTTACACCCACTTCCTTTGAGAGTCTATGAAGCAGAACACTTGGCCTAAGAGACTTGTCACCCGTTAGTTTTCCTAGATGTTGTGATTGCTTTAAGTTGCTCTCTCTATTTTAAATACTGGTTTTCTACTATTCTTAAGATGCTTTTTATATCTTCTACTTGTGAAAACAAAATACTTGTTCAAAATCTCCTCCTGATACCATTGTCAATTTCTACATCTTGTACCGTAATCAGTACTTTTACAATAAACTAGTTTTTCGAATGCGTCTCCTGGTGTGAGGGATTGGGTGTTCATCTAGCTGCGAAAAGTGGTTTATTGTTTGCTTAAAATCCACCCATAAAGGCAAACTGACCTATCAGTTTTTGCAATTGGTATGTCCAGTGCTACCCATTTTGTAAACTACACTGGTTTGGATGATTCCTTTTGCTTTCCAGCCTCCTGATTTCTGATTCTACTCATACACACAAGGCAAATGGCCTTGCAGAATTGCTTTCGGGTCAGCATATCAGATGGCCTTGACTCCTTTGACAGTCCTTCGACCTTGTTGAAAACCTTCTGTGTATTCAATTAGGACTTTACTCTGGTAATCATTTTACAATCAAAAAATGTTGAGCCAATCAAGTTGAATCTTTCTTGACTAAATTTGCCCCATCAAGCTTCGGCTGGAGCCTTTTACCACAATCAGTGGTAACTGCACCAGCTGCTTCTCATTGGACACAGGAACTGAAGTCATATCCTTAATTTGTAGTGGTTCGCTGGTACATATTCTCGGTCTGGCTGAGGTTTGCAGAAACTTGGAAGATTGGAGTCCAGAGCAAATCTTATTAAAGGACTGGTTCTGCAATCATTGATACAGCTGCACTGATGTCAACCTCTATTAGGCTGGGTGACCATTTAATTAGACGTTTATTTTGATTTGATTTGATTTAGATTTGGATGTTGCTAAGCAATTTAAGCATTCCAAACCTCAAGGTGGACTTTCCAGTGTGTGCACTCACCTGGATACTCAAGTCAGGTCTCCTAGGGCACCATTGCTATCTCTTGTCCATACCGGCAGCAGCTACGTGACTTGCTGCCCGTATTCTGAAGAACTTTTTAGCCATTTGACTGAGGCTTGGCATTATTTTGGGGTGTTACTCTGAGTTGACGTGGGATCTCTCTGCTCAGGATATGTTCTGATGTGGAGGGGCCGGTTTTGGACTGAGGTGATGAGGCCAGAAGTCACACATCATCAGGTTATAATCCAACAGGTTCATTTGAAATCACAAGCTTTCAGAGCACTGCTCCTTTAACAGGTGAAGGAGCAGCGCTATGAAAACTTGTGATTTCAGATAAACCTATTGGATTACAACATGGTGTTGTGACTTCTGATCAGTATATGTCCTGCATGAGGCGATGCGCTTGCCTACACTTGTGTGTTCCCAAGCTCAGTAAGCCAGGTGAGTGTATCCACTACCATCAGATTACCCTGCAGCACACGTGCTCCACTTGCTGCATTGCCTAACGGCAAAGCCAGCTGTAGTGTCTGTTTGATGTCCAGTTGGGCTTCAGCTAGTAGGTGCTTTTGTGTGGTTATGTTATTAACTCCACACGATCTCTCAGCATCTTATTCAGGGTTAACCCAAAATCACATGCCTCTGCCAGTCATCTTAACCTTGTCAAAGCACCCAAAACTGATTCCCCTGGTTCTTGAGCTGCTGAATAAAACAGGTATCATCTCAGAATTAAAAGAAATCTTGGGGGTCATAATATTGCTTCACTAAATCCATCAATTCTTGAAAGGTTTTAGCTTCTAGTGCCTCTAGGAATGTTAAGCTCCTAATAACTGAAAATGCTGTGGGTCCGCAACCAATCAGAAGAATTACTTGTTGCTTTTCATTGGCCCCCAATGTAATTTGCACAGAAAAATTAATACATTCCTCCCACATACTGGGTCCAGGATCGAACCAGTCCAGCCTCCCAAATAACAGCATCATGCCAGAAATGCTTACCCCAACACAAAGAACAGTTGCAAATGAACTTTCTTCAGGAGTGTATTGTTTTCTCTCATTCCACTGAAATAACCACATGGAGGCCAGTATCCAGTCATTAGGTCACCCTTTACTCACTCACATGGACAGTACATGGACTCTGACCAACTTGCTCAGAGCCAGTCCCTAGAGTGAGAAGAGTCCCTGAGACTCTGTTTATGTCTGTCAGCCTGGATTCCCTGTTTGGCTCAGGTTAACAGTCCAATTTGGGAACTCCTGTTCAATGAGGCATAGCTGGCCAACCTTGTTCCAATCACTACACCGAGCATCAATGTTGATCTTATTAACAATGATTATAATCTCGTGACTATACTGACTTTACTCCTGATTACTGAGATGCTCTCCTCCACCTTATCTCCCCCCTTCTTTCTAAACGTTGAAAGCCTTGCATGTTCACCTACTAGTGGGGGTCACTTTACAAATACGTCTTTACACTGGCTATCCTATCATATATTTTTAATGTGCTATCAATTTATCCATTTGTTGCGAATTCTGAGTGCATTCAGGTAAAGAGCCTTAGGCTTGTCTTTTACCAATTTTCCTACCCTGGCCATATTCACTAGCTCTTGAGTTTGTAAATGTTATGACTGAAGTCATTGTAAACATTTGTCATTCATTTTTGTTTCACTTTTTGCTAATGAGTGATTTTTTTCACCCCAATAAAAATGCTGAGTCACTTTTAAAAGTGTTCTATTTAGGTCTTTTTTTCTCTTGTGTGCCCTTATCCATTGTCCAGAACACACCAGAAACGTTAACTCAGCATTGAAAATATGGTAATTTTCACTAAGGCATATTTTACAATATCTGATCACGTCCTTTCTAATAGAACATAGAACATTACAGCGTGGTACAGGCCGTTCGGCCTTCGATGTTACGCTGACCTGTGGAACCAATCTGAAGCCTATCTAACCTACACTATTCCATTCTCATCCATATGTTTATCCAATGACCATTTAAATGTCCTTGAAGTTGGTGAGTTTACTACTGTAGCAGGCAGTGTATTCTATGCACCTACTACTGAGTAAAGAAACTACCTCAGTCATCTGTCCTATGTCTATCATCCCTCAGTTTAAAGCTATGTCCCCTCGTGCTAGCCCTCACCATCCGAGGAAAAAGGGTCTCACTGTCCACCCGCTCTAACCCTCTGATTATCTGATGTCTCAACCTCCTTCTTTCCAATGAAAACAGCCTCAACTCCTTCAGCTTTTCATCATAAGACCTTCCCTCCCTACCAAGCAACATCCGAGTAAATTTCCTCTGCACCCTTTTCCAAAGCTTCCATGTCCTTCCTATAGTGTGGCGACTAGAACTGTACACAATGCTTCAAGTGCGGCAGCGCCAGAGTTTAGTACAGCTGCAGCATGACCTCGTGGCACCAAAACTCAATTCCTTTACCAATAAAAGCTAACACATCGTATGCCTTCTTAACAACACTATCAAACAGGGATCTATGTACATGGACACTGAGATCTCTCTGCTCATCTACACTACCAAGAATCTTACTATTAGCCCAGTACTCTTTATTCCTGTTGCTCCTTCCAAAGTGAATCACCTCATACTTTTCCACATTAACCTCCCTTTGCCACACCTCAGCCCAGCTCTGCAGCTTAACTATGTCCCTCTGTAACCTGGAACATCCTTTGGCACTATCTGCAACTCCACCGACCTTAGTGTCATCCGCGAATTTACTAACCCTTCCTTCTATGCCCTCATCCAGGTCATTTATAAAAATGACAAACAGCAGTGGCCCCAAAACAGATCCTTGCAGTACACCACTAGTAACTGAATTCTAGATGAACATTTCCCATCAACCATCGCCCTCTGTCTTCTTTCAGCTGGCCAATTTCTGATCCAAACCACTAAATCACCCTCAATCCCATGCCTCCATATTTTGTGCATTAGCCTACCGTGGGGAACCTTAACCTTATCAAGTGCTTTACTGAAATCCATATACCACATCAACCGCTTTAGCCTCATCCATCTGTTTGGTCACCTTCTCAAAGAACTCAATTAGATTTGTGAGGTGTGACCTACCCTTCACAAAACTGCGTTGACTATCCTTAATCAACTTCGTCTTCTCCAGATTACTATAATTCCTATCTCTTAAATCTTTTCCAACACTTTACTCAGAACTTAAGTAAGGCTCACTGGTCTATAATTACCAGGGTTGTCTCCACTCCCCTCCTTGAACAAGGGGACAACATTTGCTATCCTCCAGTCTTCTGGCACTATTCCTATACACAGTGACGACATAAAGGTTGAAGCCAAAGGCTTGGCAGTCTCCTCCCTGGCTTCCCAGAGAATCCTAGGATAATTCCCATCCAGCCTAGGCGACTTGGGTATTTTCACATTTTCCAGAATTAAAAATAGTGGGTGGCACGGTGGCACAGTGGTTAGCACTGCTGCCTCACAGCGCCAGAGACCCGGGTTCAATTCCCGCCTCAGGCGACCGACTGTGTGGAGTTTGCACATTCTCCCCGTGTCTGCGTGGGTTTCCTCCGGGTGCTCCGGTTTCCTCCCACACTCCAAAAAAAAAATGTGCAGGTTAGGTGAATTGGCCACGCTAAATTGCCTGTAGTGTTAGGTGCAGGGGTAAAATGTAGGGGAATGGGTCTGGCTGGGTGCGCTTCGGCGGGTCGGTGTGGACTTGTTGGGCCGAAGGGCCTGTTTCCACACTGTAAGTAATCTAATCTAAATTACTCTCACAACCTTCTTATGACCTTCAGTCCCATCTAGTCTGATAGTCTGGATTTTAGTATTCCACTTGAAAAAACTGTCTTTTTCCAGTATGAATATTGACGAAAAATATTAATTTAGCACTTCCCCTATCTCTTCGGACCCCACGCACAACTTCCCATGACTATCCGTGATCGGCCCTAATCTTACTCTCGTTATTCTTTTATTCTTGATATACACATAGAAAGCTTTAGGGTTTTTCTCGATCCTGTCTGCCAACGACTTTTCATGTCCCCTCCTGGCTCCTCTTAGCTCTCTCTTTAGGTCTTTCCTGGCTAACTGTGACTCTCAAGTGCCCTAATTGCGTCTTCGCGTCTCATCCTAACACAAGCCTTTTCGTCCTCTTAACAAGAGCTTTAAAATTTTAGTAAACTATGGCTCCCTCGCTCGACTATTTCCTCCCTGCCTGACAGGTATATACTTATCAAGGACCCGCGGTAGCTGTTCCTTGAATAGAGTCATAGAGATGTACAGCATGGAAACAGACCCTTCAGTCCAACCGGTCCATGCTGACCAGATATCCCAACCCAATCTAGTCCCACCTGCCAGCACCCGGCCTGTATCCCTCCAAACCCTTCCTATTCATATACCCATCCAAATGCCTCTTAAATGTTGCAATTGTACCAATCTCCACCACATCCTCTGGTAGCTCATTCCATACATGTACCACCCTCTGCATGAAAAAGTTGCCCTGTAGATCTCTTTTATATCTTTCCCCTCTCACCCTAAATCTATGCCCTTTAGTTCTGGACTCCTCAACCCCAGGGAAAAGACTTTGCCTGTTTACCCTATCAATGCCCCTCATAATTTTGTAAACCTGTATAAGGTCACTCCTCAGCCTCTGACACTCCAGGGAAAACAGCCCCAGCCTGTTCAGCCTCTCCCTATAGCTCAAATCCTCCAACCCTGGCAACATCCTTGTAAATCTTTTCTGAACCTTTTCAAGTTTCACAACATCTTTCTGATAGGAAGGACACCAGAATTGCACACAATATTCCAACAGTGGCCTAACCAATGTCCTGTACAGCCGCAACATGACGTCCCAACTCCTGTACTCAATACTCTCACCAATAAAGGAAAGCATACCAAACGCCACCTTCACTATCCTATCTACCTGCAATTTCACTTTCAAGGAGCTATGAACTTGTACTCCAAGGTCTCTTTGTTCAGCAACACTCCCAAGGAGCTTACCATTAAGTGTATAAGTTTTGCTAAGATTTGCTTTCCCAAAATGCTGCACCTCGCATTTATCTGAATTAAACTCCATCTGCCACCTCTCAGCCCATTAGCCCATCTGGTCAAGATCCTGTTGTAATCTGATAGAATAAACCCCACATTTCAATTGTGTTCAACCCTGCAATTTCCTTTCCCATCGTATGCATCCTAAATCTTGCCTAATCTGATCATAATTGCTTGTCTCCCAGCAATAACTATTCCCTGCAGTATATACCTATCCCCTCCCATCGCTAAAGTAAACATAACTGAATTGTGGTCACTGTCACCAAGGTGCTCACCTACCTCAGAATCTAACAGTTGGATAGGTTCATTACCCAGCACCAAATCCAATGTGGCCTTGCCCCTTGTTGGTTTGTCTACGTACTGTGACAGGAAACCCTCCCGCATATATTGGACAAAAATTGACCCATCTAAAGTACTCTAATATTTCCAGTCAATATGTGGAATATTGAAGTCCCCCATAACTACTACTTTGTTACTCTTGCTCCTATCCAGAATTATGATATACTTTCCTCTACATCTCTGGAACTATTCAGAAGCCTACAGAAAACTCCCAACAGGGTGACCTCCTTTCCTGTTTCTAACCTCAGCTCATACTATCTCAATAGACAAGTCCTCAAACGTCCTTTCTGCCACGTTAGTACTGTCCTTGACTAACAATGCCCATGTTCCCCTCTTTTGCCATTTTCTCTGTTCTTACTGAAACATCTAAATCCCGGAATCTGCTGCAACTATTCTTGTCCCTGCTCTATCCATGTCTCTGAAATGGCCACAACGTTGAAGTCCCAGGTACCAACCCATGCTGTAAGTTCATCCACCTTATTCCGGATGTTCCTGGCGTTGAAGTTGACACACTTCAAACCACTTTCCTGCTTGCTGCTGCACTCTTGCCACCTTGAAAGCTCATTTCTGCCCTCACTGCTCTCAATCTCCTAGACATTGGAACTAAAATTTAAGTTCCCATCCCCCTGCTGAATTAGTTTTAACCCTCCCGAAGAGCAATAGCAAAGTTGCCCCTGAGGATATTGGTGGTACTCTGGTTCCGGTGTAAGCTATCCTATTTGTAGAGATCCCACATATCCCAGAATGAGCCCCAATTATTCAAGTATCCAAAATCCTAACTACTTAAATTCTGATTTATCCACTTTTACTGCACTGTATTTGTGAATGTGCCTATCCTGCTATTGAAATATTTGGTTTTCATACTTCATGATAATGTGACATGTTGGCTATTTGCAATAAATGTTAAGAATTAGCCAAATTAAATATATGCAGTTCAATTTTTGTTTCCCCTGTTTGTATCCTAAGTTAAGTCATGTTCTGTTAACCTGTCATCCTTGTGCTCATTGGCTGTCTGAAACAGTGTTTTAAGTTTTGAATTTTGATCAATGTTTACAAGTAAGTCTCCTCTCTATTGCTGCAACTTCTACCAACCTTACAACCCACACAGCTATCTGCCCTGGTCTGTTTCAGACCTCCTGAGCATCCTCAGCTGTAATCACTCCATCATTTGTAGATGTGCCTTCAGTTATCAAAGGTCTTTGCACTAGAATTCCATCCATAAAACCCTCATTCCACCTTTTCTTTCTCCAAAGGAACTCCTTAAAATCTGTTCCTTTGACCAAGCTTTGGTCTCCATCTACTCGAGAAATTTGAAACAGATCTTGGCTAATATCGTTGCAAATAGTTCATCATGGAGAATCTGAGCGACCATTTAAAAAAGATTGAAATTTATGGGACAGTTCAGGTTTGCCTGGCATTGGAACATTCTGCAAGAGACTTCTGTCCATACCTGGTTTGTAAAGTTATAATTGCAGCAAACTGTATTTACTGCTTAAACAACTCACACCAGGAAGAAAACAATTTGCATATGTATAGGTTAATTCATTTGTTTATAACTCATATATATGAACTCATACAATATTTATGGGCTTTGAAAGATTTTTTTTGTCCTTGTTGCAAAATAACTGCTGTAGTGCATTGATGGATTAACTGTGCTTCAGAGTTTGAATGTACATGTTTGTTTCAATTATGTCACTTAGTAAATTTCATCAAAAATATTAAAAATCATATATTCTATTTTTCTTAATTTTTTTCAGCCTCGAGTAGTAGCAGGGTTCAGAGGCACAGTGCGTTATGCATCAATCAATGCACACAAAAACCGGGTAAGTAAAACTGTCTTGTTGGAAGGTTAATGAAGTACAGACATTTTTAACTTGTAATTCCCTTTTCCCTTTAATTATTATGGTATTACTAAAATCAGTACCAGCTTTCCCTTCAATATCATCTATGCTAAAAAAAAAGATGCATTGTAATGTTAATTACTTGATGAAAATGCAAGTAGAATGCCAAAACCTTGGATACAGGTATTTTTTTCCTGTTCGATTCTGGAAGCAGAATGCCCTTCTCCCTTTCATGAGCCAACAAATCACTGTTTGCTGCCTGTAGATTGTTTGGCAAAAGTTGGCAGAGCCATGAGCAGAAATTAATTTTGACTGATAAAAACGATATCCATAAAATTCCATCAATTCTCATCTATGGGGCATATGTAGAAGTGAATTCTAGTTTTTTTGACCTAAAACATGATATTCCAAATCCCTCATGTAAAGGTTAAGTCTGTTTTTGCAAAGATTAAAGCTCAAACATTACAAAACCTAAGTGTAATCCTGAAGATGATAATGATTTTGTTTCATTGTACATACCTGCAGTTCATAATGTTATAAAATCAATAACTGTTTGAAAATTGATATAAATAAATTGTCGTTATAAAAACAGGCGTTTAATAATTAATATGAACTAAATGTGTGGGTTTTTTAAATTTATTAACCTGTGATAACCTTCCTTGTATTTTACTTTGGTTCAATTCAAGCATGTTTGCCAACCTGTCAAATTATCCATGTAAAAGTCTGCTTTTTACCTTTTTTTTAAGATTTGACTTTTATTTCTGTATGTATGGTAATAGTTCATGTGGAAAATGATTCTCGTGTCTATGTTTGCTTACTGCACTTTTAAATGTTGCACCATCTCAACTGACGTTTATTTTCTGTTTCAACATTTGCATTGGGAACTGGACACATAGAGGACATTCGATAAATGGCAATGGAGTCATAGAGATGTGCAGCGCGGAAACAGTCCATTTTCCAAATCCATGCCAACTAGATACCCTAAATTAATCTAGTCCTGTTTGCCAGCACTTGGTCCCTATCCCTCTAAACCTTTCCTATTCACATATCCACCTGGATGCCTTTTAAATGTTTTCTAATTGTACCAGCTTCCACCACCATCTGTCTTCTCTCTTTTGAGCCAGTTCTCCATGTATTCCATGTGATCTAACCTTGTTAACCTGCCTACCATGAGGAACCATGTCGAACACCTCACTGAAGACCAATTCTTTTAATTGCTGTCAGGATATAGCCAATGCTCTGAGGCCAGATTTATTTATCATCCTTCCATGTCTTCACCTGATGAAGGAGGGTCGCTCCGAAAGCTAGTGTGCTTCCAATTAAACCTGTTGGACTATAACCTGGTGTTGTGTGATTTTTAACTTTGCAGAATATTATGTGAATGTGCATGCTGAAGGTATTGAAAAAAGTGCTGGAGGAAATGGATGTCTAAGGGAATGCATAAAATGTCAATCAATTAGATCACTTGTTCTGGATGGTGTCAAGCCAAAACTATTGAGGGGAAACCTGATATCATAGAAATCATTAGAATCCCTACAGTGTGGAAACAGGCCCTTTGGCCCAACAAGTCCATACCAACCCTTAGAAGAGTAACCCACCCAGACCCATTCCCCTCTTACTTTACATTTACCCCTGACTAATGCACCTAACCTACACATCCCAGAACACTATGAGCAATTTAGCACAGCCAAATCAACTAATCTGCTCATCTTTGGATTGTGGGAGGAAACCCAAGGAGTTCCCCTTAATTGAAGAATCAGTAACGAAGGGGCATACATTTAAAGTGAAAGGCAGCAAGTTTGGAGGTAATTTGATGAAAAACTCTTCCACTTAAAAGTTGTAGAGAGTCTGGAATGCACTTCCTGGGAAGGTAGTTGAGGCAGGAAACCTCAATCTTTCAGAAGTACTTGGATGAGCACTTGAAGTTTAATAACATTCAAGGCTGTGGGCCTAGTGTGGGAAACTGGGACCAGTGTAAGAAGTGGTATATTTTTGGTAGTGCAGACCTGATGCACCAAAAGGCCTCTTTGGAACTGGAAATGGAACTGGATGGTTCTGTGCAATTTATTAACCCAAGCCTGAATGTTGCCTTGCTGCATTTAGGTATGGATCCATTCAAGTATGTGAATTACAAATGTACTGAATACTGCAACTGGCAGCGAACACCCCATTTCAGACCTAACAAAGGAAGTTTAGCTATTGAAGAAGCAACTGAAGTTGGTTGGGCTTGTGAATCTTCAAAAGGAGTGTCCCACAGTAATGTCCAGGGTCTGAATTGTTTGGCCTCCAGTGACCACACCCAGCTTCCATTGTTCTAAAATGATATTCAAACCAATGGCGACTTTTCACCCCCAATTCCTATTTACTCCAATTTTATTAAACTCCTTGATACCACACTGTCAAATGCAGTCAGTTTCACATCTCCTCTGAAATTCAAATCTCCTGTTTGGGTTCTATTACCGTGGTCTTGGCAGAAAGCAATCTGACTATTGATAAACAGATTATTTCTGAGCATATGCTTTACCCCATTACTTTGATGAGAGAAGATTGATTGATTGAAGCAGTAATGGGCTGAACTGGATTGCCCTGCTTTTTTTCACACTGGACATGATGAGAAAGACCATCAAACCATAAGAGAGAGGAGCAGAATTAAGCCATTCGGCTCATGAAGTTTGCTCTGTCATTTGATCATGGCTGATGTGTTTCTCAACCCCATTCTCCTGCCTTCTTTCTGTAATGTTTAATCCCCATACTAATCAAGAACCTATCAATCTGTCTTAAATTCACTCAAGACAACCGAGACAAACTCATACTGTGGCAATGAGTTCCACAGATTCGCCGCCCATTGACTGAAGAAATTCCTCCTCACCTCAGTTCTAAAGGTCATCCCTTTACTCTGAGGCTGTGCCTCAGGTCCTCGTCTCTCCTATTAGTGGAAACATCTTCTCCTTTTCCAGCCTGTCAGTGTTCTGTAAATCTACCTCATCATTGGGTATACGCCAGTGTTGTTGCTTGACTGGAACTGGTTTTGATTGCATAGGATTTTATTGTAGGTTGTTGCAGGATTTTTTCCTTAACTTTTGCTATATCCAACTGTGTATTGATATCACATGAGGTGAACGGAATTAGCTAAAGACTGGCATCTGTGATGCTTGTGACTGTAGCTGGATTATCATCTTAGTGCTTCTAGCTGAATGTGGATACAGATGCTTCAGCCTGCTTGTCTGCATAGGCCTCTGCCATCATTGCGGATGAGGACGATTGCGGAGACACCTCTCTCTGTTATTTACCGAATTGTCCACTACCATGTGTAACTGGAGTAGCAAGATTTTGAAACTTAAATTTGTTAGTTGTATTAGTTGTGGAATGGCTTAAATCTGTCTATCATTGCAACCTCTGATTTTTACCATACAAGTTCTCCCCATGTTGTAGCTTCAGGCTGACATCTCATTTTTAAGTGTCCCTGCTACTGCGCCTGTATACCCTCCTAGAATTAGGATCAAGGCAATTCCCAAGATGTTTTGTATGTATATTATGAGCAAAAGGGTAATTAGGGAAAGGATAGGTCAACTCAGACCCAAAGGACAAAGTTTCTGTGTGGAATCAGAGGAAGTGGCTGAGGTCCTTAATGGGTACTTCCCATTGGTATTCAGCAAGGAGAAAGATATGGGTGATTAGTTTAGAGAAGGATTTGTTGATACAATGAGGCATGTCAGTATTTAAGGAGGATTTGTTGGGTACCTTAAAAGAAATGAAGGTAGATAAGACCTCAAGGTTTAATGGGATCCATTGCAGGGTGCTGAAGGAGGCAAAAGAGGAGATTGCTGGGGCTTTGACAGAGACATTTATATTCTCTTTAGCCATTGGTGGATCCCGGAAGACTGGACAATAGTTAATATTGATGCTTTGTTCAAGAAGGGCAACAGGGGTAATATAGGCATTAGTGGTAGGGAGTTATTGGAGAAGATTCATAGAAACAGGATTTAATTACATTTGGAGAAGAATGTACTCATTAGTGATAGTCAGCATGCCTAATGCAGGTGTTTTTCAAAAGTTACGAAGAATTGAAGGAAAGGAATGGATGTTGTCTACATATCCTTTTACTAAAGGATTTGACAAGGTAGGTTGGTCCAGAAGATTAAGTCACAAGGGATCCATGGTGAGTTGGCCAGTTGGGTACAAAATTGCCATGGCTACAGAAGACAGGGTAGTTGTGGGTGGGTGTTTTTCTGAATAATGATCTGCAAGGATCACTGCTTTGACCCCTGTTAATTTGGATGAAAGTGGCTATGATCTAATTAGTATGTTTGCAGATGACATGAGCATTGGTGGATGTGTGGATAGTGAGGAAGGATATCAAAGAATGCAAGATATAGTTCAGCTGGAAAGTTGGCCAAAGAAATGGCAGATGGAGTTTAATCTGGGTAAGTGTGAGGTAATGCATTTTGGGAGGTCAAAGGTGGGCTGAAGGACCTGTTCCTGTGCTGTTCTGTTTGATGTTCTGTGATCTTATGACTTGATGATCATGCTTAAGTGAGTGTCATGCCATGACATGACCAATTGTGATGGAATATAGTTCTACTGTTGCTGATGGCTCTCATGTCCACCTCTGAACTGTTAAATCTGATCTCAATCTATCCTATTTAACTCTCAATATGAAGGTGACACTTAATCCCCAAAGGACTGTTAGTAAGGCAGTCCTATTAGTGTTTAGGGTTAGGGTTAGGGTTAGGGTTAAGGTCACTATCAAACAGCGGGGGGAGAATGTGCCATTCTGGTTCCTAGCTCTTGTTTTACTTTTATTCTCTTTTGAATTTTCTATGGTGATTTAGTATAAATGCGTGGTCTCGGGGACCAGCTAAGAATTAATCGCATTGCTGAGATACTGACCTCAGGGTGAGTTCTACACGAAAGATTCAAGTGAATGCAATTTATTATTGCTAACCAGACAAATACTGTGCTCTGGAAGGTGCAGAGTTTGAGTAGTATTGGATCTGCAATGATCCAAGTGCATGGTGAATAGTGCATTTCATTACTGACCAGCTTTATTTGTTCTGGGATGTGGGTTTAATTCATTGGCAAGGCTGATATTTAAAACTGAGTGTTTTATTCAGCCACTTCAGAGGACAATTAAGTGTTAGTTGTGTTGCCTTGGCACTGGAGCCTATGCAGAGGTCTGGTCAGTTAAGGAGAACAGCATTCCTTCTTGGAAAGACATTACTGCATTGCAAATTTTTCTTACCTTCAAACTCCACATTGAGCCTTGTCATTGACAGTGAGGATTCAAGGAATCTCCAGTTGAACCCGTAATCACCATGCTGTCAGCCTGTGTTCTGTACTTAGAACATGCGACATTATTTATGCTTCTGAAGGTGTTTGGCTCCCTTCTAAGATGTCGATGGTGTTGGATGTTTAGTTACACTATGAGGCAGTAGTCTAATGGCTTCCATGAAATTGAAATGAAATTTTCTCAAACACTGCAAATTCATTTTGTGGCCTTTCAAAAATGAGTAATTATGTTCAAGAAACATTAGTTTCAGATGTCCAGTAAAATAATTCATTTAACAAATGCATCAGGACAGCTGTGCAGTCAGAGGATGACAAACAAATTGCTTATTCAGTGTTATGTATTATCATAGACAAAGGAGAGAAGATCTTTGGAAATCAAATCCCAATTTGCTCAATTACGATTATATCCATTGTGTTGACCATTGAAATTATTTTTCAAACTCTACTTTGCTCATGTGCTTATTGTGTTATGACAAGCGATGTCGACCATTCTCCTCTCTTGCATCATAAAAACCTTCATTAAATCTATCAAACTGAGATGATTTAATAATTTCCAATGTTACTTCACAGTTCTATCCGGTTGATTCATGGTAGATTTGATTTCATTTATGATTGTCAGATGTACCTAAGTACAGTAAACAGTTTTGTTTTGCATGCAGTACAAGCAGATCATAACATACAGAGATCATAGGGTGATTGAGCAGAGTGAGGAATACAAAGTTACGGCTGCAAAGAAGGTGCACAAAAAGCAAGATCAACATTAGATTTCCATTCAAAAATCTAATAACAGCAGGGAAAAAGCTGGTCTTGAACCTGTTGGAATGTGTTTTAAGCTTTTATATCTTCTGCCTGATGGAAGACGTCGGAAGAGATTATAACCACGGTTTTTGATATTCATTGCCTTTCCAAGGCATGGAGAAGTATAGATGGAGTGAATGGATTGAAGGTTGGCTTGCATGATGGACTGGTCTGTGTTAACAGCTTTTTGTGGTTCCTTAAGGTCCTAAGCAAAGCAGTTGCTGTACCAAGCAGGTAGAATGCTTTCTATGGTGCATCAGTAAAATTTAGTGAGAGTACTTATGGACATGCTGAATTTCCTTAGTCTCTTGAGGAAGGAGAAGTGTTGTTATGCCTTCTTGACTGCCAAATCAACCTGGGTGGTCCAGGACAGATTCTTGGTGACAGTCACTCCGAGGAACTTGATGCTCTTGACCATCTCCTCCTCGGCTCCATTGAAATGGATAGGGGCATGCCCCTTTCCATGTTTTTCAAAGTTGATGATCATCTCTTTCTAGTTTTGCTGACATTGAGGGAGAGATAGTTGTCTTTACACCACATCACCAAGCATTCTATCTCTTTCCTGTATTCTTTATGGTCACTATTTCAGTAATTCAGTATTTTAAAGTCCATTCATTTTGGATGCAGCCGATATGGTAAACTTTTTCTGTTTCTGGCTGTAACTGTCCCAATTGTTTGCTGGTGCTAATAATTATTTATTGATGTGTAAAATGAATTGTGCCAATAGTAGAGGCCAGGAATTTAAATGAGCTCTTTAACAAGTTATTAGCTTGGTTGATTGGCAGAAATGTGTGCACATAATTTTAAACTTGATTTTTCTAATGAGATATTTTTAAGATGATTTGCAGAATCTTCCAGAGAGATATCAATCGAACATTTGGAAAGCATTAAACTTGCTTCCTGTTTATTATAGTGCAGATTGGAATGCAGCAACGTAAAATGAAATTTCTTAGATTTTGTGAAGTACAAAATATAACTACACTAGTATTGACCTTAGTGCATTTCTGACTGGAACATATGTAGGAGCTGCATTTACTTGTCACTTGAAGAATAAATTCTGTAGTTGACCTTTATTTACAATCTATTTCATCTACCAGCCTAGGCATTCCTAATATTCCTTTATTTGCTTCACATCTATCTTGGGGAGAAGAAGAGCTATGTATAACCATTTATAATGTTTTATTTGTCTGTCAGAAATCCATAAATGAAGCTTCTTGGACTTCACTTATTAAACTAAGGATTGATTTTATTTGATTTCTCAATAGTTTACTCAGCAAACATGATGTTTCCACTGCCACCCTAATCACTCCCTCTTCTGTGGGGATTTTGTAACTCAATGGAAAATGTAAGATGGCTTACATAAGGAAGGTTACTGTTGTCAAGTTCATTCTGTCCGTTGCAAAATATAATCACTTAATGGTGACTTGGTGTTTATAGGCATTTCACATCTATGCAGTCAAATCATAGATTCGTACAGTACAGGAGTTCATTTAGTTTATTATGAGCATTGCAGTTCATTCTGCTGCTCCACTGTGTTCAGACTTCTGGCACTTCTCTTTAAAAGTATTTATCCAATTAACTTTCCAAGGATACTATATCCTGCACTCTCCAAATTACTGTGCTCCAAAACCAAATCAAATTTTGACATTGTGTTTAAAAAAAAACCTCATGTTTGCTTTGATTTGCTTTCCAGTCACTTTAAATTTGTGCCAATTGTTATTGATCCTTTCGTCATTAGAGATAGTTATGCTTTGTATTTAATCTATCTAAATTAAGTTTTCAAACACCTCTGTAAGGTGCCCCCTCGTCCTTTTTGTGCTCAATAGACAACAAAGTCGGCATCTCCAGTCTATTCACGAAAATTATAGGCTATGTATGTTGTCAACACCATTGCCTGTACAAAAAGAACAGATTGCACCTGAATTGGAAGGGGACTAATATACTGGCAGGGAGATTTGTTAGAGCTGCTTGGGAGGCTTTAAACTCGTAAGGTGGTGGGGTGGGACCCAGGGAAATAGTGAGGAAAAAGATGAATCTGTGAATGGTACAGTTGGGAAAAAGAGGGAGTCAAACAGTCATGTCAGGCAGGATCAAAGCAAAGAACGAGGTAGGATTGATAAATTAAACTGAATTTACTTCAATGCAAGAGACTGAACAGGGAAAGCAGATGAACTCAGGGCACGGTTAGGAACATGGGACTGGGGTACCATGGCAATTACAGAGATGTGGCTCAGGGATGGACGGGACTGTCAGCTTAATGTTCCAGGATACAAATGCTACAGGAAGGATAGAAAGGGAGGCAAGAGAGGAGGGGGAGTGACATCTTTTGATAAAGGATAACATTATGGCTGTACTGAGGGAGGATATTCCTGGAAATATGTCCAGGGAAGTTATTTGGGTGAGAAATAAGAAAGGGATGATCACCTTACTGGGACTGTACTATTGACCCCCCAACTGTCAGTGGGAAATTGAGAAACCAATTTGTAAGGAGATCTCAGTTACCTGTAAGGATACTAGTGTGGTAATGGTAGGGAATTTTAACTTTCCAAACACACACTGGTTCTGCCATAGCGTTAAGTGTGTACAAGAAAATTTTCTGATTCAATACATGGATTTACCTACTAGAGAAGGTTTAAAGCATGATCTACTCTTGGAAAATAAGGCAGGGCAGGTGACTGAGGTGTCAGTGGAGTAGCACATTGGGGCCAGTGACCATAATTTCATTAGTTTTAAAATAGTGATGGAAAAGGATAGACAAGATCTAAAAGTTCAAGTTCGAAACTGGAGGAAGGCCAATTTTGATAGTATTAGGCAAAACTTTCAAAAGCTGATTGGGTGTGGACGGTCGCAGGCAAAGGGACAGCTGAAAAATGGGAAGCATTCAGAAATGAGATAACAAGAATCCAGAAACAGGGTGAAATGAAAGGCTGGTAAGTGCGGGGAACGCTGGTTGACTAGAGAAATTGAGGTTTTGGTCAAGAAAAAGAAGGAAACGTATGTCAGGCATAGATGGCAGAGATCAAGTGAATCCTTAGGGTATAAAAGCAGTAGGAGTACACTTCAGAGACAAAAAGAAGACACGAGATAGATTTGACAAACAGGGTTAAGGAGAATCCAAAGGAATTACCTAAATATATTAAGGACCAAAGGGTAACTAATGATTGAATAGGGCTCCTCAAAGATCAGCAAGGCAGCCTCTGTGTAGAACTGCAGGAGATTAGGGAGATACTAAACATGTATGTTGCATCAGTGTTTACTGTGGAGAAGGACCTGGAAGATTCAGAATGTGGGGAAATAGATGGTGACATCTTGAAAAATGTCCATATTAGGTGGAGCTGGTGCTGTATGTGTTTAAAACATGTAAAGGTGGATAAATCCCCAGGACCTGATCAGGTGTACCAGAGAAATCTGTGGGAAGCTAACCATGCCCTGAGTTCATCTGCTTTCCCTGTTCAGTCTCTTGCTGAGATATTTGTATCATAGAGAGTCACAGGTGAGGTGCCGGAAGACTCAAGGTTGGCTAACTTGGTGCCACTATTTAAGAAAGGTGGTAAGATGTCTGTACCCCGACTAATACAAAACATAAAATTATTTGGCAGTTTTTCAGAATGCAGGATAAATTTTACAAATTCGGAAGTCATACCTGTGGAAGGATTGGTGGAAGTGCCAGAGCTGGAGGGTGGAACATAATTTCCTTTTTGGTGGTCGCAGAAAGGTTTTCTCTACTGGGAATTTTTATTACTCCTACCTTCCATCAGCTGTATGGAGCTAAGTTTGTGCAATTATTTGAGAGGATAAAGCAGGGCTTGCAGCAGTGGGAGGGGCTACCATTATTATGACTATGCCGCATAGCCCTGATTTAAAATGAATGTTCTTCCTTGGCTATTCTATCCTATGAGGATGCTCTCGTTGCTGTTACCCAGACAGGTGCTGTGGAGGTTTACCAGCTGGCCTGGATCCTTTATTTGGTGCCATTGGTGCCCCCTAATTAAATTTACCAAGCTGCAACTTCTGTAGGATATGGGGAGATGGATCTCCCAAACCTGAAGAGATACAAAATTTGTGCCCTGCTGGGTGCGTAAGGACTCTAGGTCGATATGGCTTAATGTTGAGGCCTCGCAGGCAAGGTGTCCCCTGGTCAATTTACTGGTTATGGACAGGATCAGATCTGAGCATTGTGAAAGTCCAATTATCTTAAATACAGTGAAAGCATGGAGGATAATGCAACAGGTGAGGACGTTTTCTGATATTTCCAAGTCAGGGATTATATACAGAAGACCATGACCAAGGCACAATCCTTCAAGTTGGACATAGAAAGAAGAGTGCTCCAATGTGGGGGCGCTCTCTCGGTTAGTACCATATATCATTTGCAGAGAGGGAGCGCATTGGGGGATATGGAGAAACTCTGTGGGATTTGGAATCGAGCTAGAAGAAGAAATTTTGTCAGAATCATGGGAAGAGATGTGGGAGAATGTAAAGAAAATCTCAATATGCAATAAAGCACAAGATATGCAATTGAAGATCCTTCACAGGGCCTATTCGGCACCAGAGAGGTGAGCAAAGTTTAAGAAATGATCTTCTCCAGGATGTCCCAAATGTAAAATTAGCATAGGCACCCTTACACATTGCTGTTGGACCTGGTACAAGATTCATGGATACTGGGGTGCCATAGTGAATGAGCTGGAGAAGTTACTGGGAATTGAAGTTAAGATTGATCTGGTATCCTTTCTTTTGAGACTGTGGAATCTGCTCTCTCTGGGTGTGCACGGGAAGAGGATATTTAACATTCTGACATATTGTGCGAGGAAGAACATCATCATGAACTAGATATCAGAGAGAAAAAAAGTGGGGTAGCGCAGACTTGTGATGGACTATGTCCCCCAAGATTATCTGACAAGTGTGGTGCACCAAGAAACAGAACAATTTTATAACACATGGCAGCCCTTTTTAAATTATATAGACACGGACCTATTGGCGATACTGATTAGGGCCTTTATATAACAGTGAGGGCCATATTTGGTGGTCTGCGGACTCCGGAGTTGGGGGGGGCGGGGGGGGAGCTATAATAACTGTTGCTCCCATGGGCGGCAACAGTGGAAGTGGAGCGAGTGGAGTACTGTAATATAATTTAATTTAATGCAGTTGTAATTTAGTTTAATTTCATTTTATTTACATCAAGTATATTTTAATTTGGGTTAAGTAAATATGAGATTATTGTATCCGTACAGTAATCGGTAGTTTATTGTTAATGTTAATGTAGTATAATAGTGCCACATTTTCTATTTTTCTGTATTTTTGTATTTTTATAATTCGTTCTTTCCTTTTGTAAAAGTAAAATTTTTAAAATAGGAATTTATAAAAAAATATGATAAGCAGAAGCTCGGAAGGGCTATAGACCAGTGAGCCTGACATTGGTGGTAGACACTTGTTAGAGGGAAGCCTGAGGGACAGGATTTACATATATTTGGATAGGCAAGGACTGATTAGAGATAGTCAACATGGTTTGGTGCTTGGGAAATCATGTCTCACTAACCTGATTGCTCTCAACAATCCTCTTTGTTCCTACAATCAAGTGAAGAAGTAATGAAGAGGATGAGGGCAGAACGATGGACGTGATCCACATGGACTTCAGTAAGGCATTTGACAAGATTCCTCCTGGTAGATTAGTTAGCAAGGTTAGATCACATGGAATGCAGGGAGAACAGCCACTTGGGTACAGAGCTAGCTCAAAGCTAGAAGACAGAGGGTGATGGTGGACAGTTGATTTTCAGACTGGAGGCCTGTGGCCAGTGGTGTGCCACAAGGATCGGTGCTGTGTCCACTGCTTTTTGTCATTTACGTAAATAATTTGGATGTGAACATAGGAGGTAAATTAGTAAAGTTTGCAGATGACACCAAAATTGGAGGTGTAGTGGACAGCAAAGAGAGTTACCTCAGATTACAACAGGATCTGGACCAGATGGGCCAATGGGCCGAGGCAGACTGAGTTTAATTTAGATAAATGCGAGGTGCTGCATTTTGGAAAGGCAAATCAGAGCAGGACTTGTACACTTATTGGTAGGGTCCTGGGGAGTGTTGTTGAACAGAGGCCTTGGAGTGCAGGTTCATACTCCTTGAAAGTGGAGTTGCAGGTAGATAGGATAGTGAAGAAGGTGTTTATTGGTCAGAGTATTGAGTACAGGAGTTGGAAGGTCATGTTGACTGTACAGGACATTGGTTAGGCCACTGTTGGAATATTGCGTGCAATTCTGGTCTCCTTCCTATCCGAAGGATTTTATGAAACTTGAAAGCTTTCAGAAAAGATTTACAAGGATATAGCCAGGGTTGAAGAGTTATGAGTTATAGGGAGTTATAGAGGCTGAACAGGCTGGGGCTGTTTTCCCTGAGGTGTGACCTTAGAGTTTTATAAAATCATGAGGGGCGTGGATAGGGCAAATAGACAAGGTCTTTTCCTTGGGTTGGGGAAGTCCAGAACAAGAGGGCATAGGTTTATGGTGAGAGGGGAAAAAATTTAAAAGCGACCTAAAGGGCAACTTTTTCATGCAGAGGGTGGTACGAGTATGGAATGAGCTGCCAGAGGAAGTGGTGCAGGTTGGTGCAATTACAGCATTTAAAAGGTATCTGGATGGGTATATGAATAGGAAGGGTTTAGAGGGATATTGGCCAGGTGCTAGCAATTGGGACTAGATTAATTTAGAATATTTGGTTGGCAGGGATAAGTCGGACCAAAGTGTCTGTTTCTGTGCTGTATATCTCTATGACTCTGACTCTACTATGGTGGCACAGTGACCTGCACATGTATAAACATAGCTTTGTTGTGCCATGTCATGTAAGCTGCCTGGAACAGAGGTAGTGTTGCCTATGGAGTGACACGCAGAGTCAAACTCTTGAGCATTGTCTCTTTGTCAGTTTGAAAACTCCGTGGTCATTCCATTTCTACCCAGAGTAGAATCAGGCAGATAATCCAGTTTCATTCATGGTACACTGAACAGTAATCTGAGTCTGCATCTGCGCAAGACCAGATGTTGAGCCTTATTGACATGTTTGGTCCATGGAGTATTGATCTTATTCTATTAAAGACTTGAGGGTATTACCTTCTGCACTGAAAAAGTTCCTTGTTACAGAACTGCCATTGGTCAATTATTCTTTTGGAGTTTGGAAAAACAGCTGCAATCCACGAAAATGGTTGGTTCAAATGCGGCAAATCCTCTTGAGGCTCTGTTGCTTCATAAATGTTGTTCAGAAAATGTTCACAGAGCTGCTGTCCAGGGAGGTGTCAGAGCATCTCTGAAGAAAAAATTTTTGCTGAAGTGATTAACACTATATTTGACCATCTTTGCATTGTCAAAGCTATTATAACTGCTATACCACATCCCTGGAATTGTTTGGGTATATCTCTTCTGTACTCTTCATGCCCATCCTAAAACATGAACTAATTGGACACAATGCATTAACTGGTGCAAAATTTGATTTTTGTAGATTTAGCATTGCTTTCATACTCTTATATTCTATTACTTTGTTTATAAAACCCAGGACCCCATATGGTTTATCAATAGTTTTGTTAACCTGTCCTGCCTCCTGCGGTGAGATCAGCAGTGAGCCTCTTGACTGATAGTTCTTCCCACTGCAAGTTTAGTTACCTCCCCTGATTGATACCATGTGTCAACATCTGAACTATCCTGATTGGCATAGATAGCTACCGTAATTTATGCAGATACTCAGAGCCTTTGGTGAATCTTTAAACCTACCTGGTATATGAAGTCTTGAGTTTGATTAATGATTTAGATTTTTAGAATGTGAAGAATGTTGCTTTGTTGTATCTTATAAGATCAACTTAAAAGTAATATTTGATTTTCAAATTTTAATCTTTCAGTCGTGGAAACACAGTTATATCAATTTTTTGATAATCTTTTGGACCATAGCCTCAATAGTATTAGTAGCACATTAATAACTTGTAATGCTTGCTACTGATTCTTAAAATGTGACTTGTCCATCAAGCTGAACGTAGAATATTGAACATTATAGAGCAGTACAGGCCCTTCAGCCCTCGATGGTGTGCTGACCTGTGAAACCAAGCTAAAGTCCATCTAATCTATACTATTCCATTATCATCCATATGTTTATCCAATGACAATTTAAATGCCCTTAATGTAGGTGAGTCCACTCCTGTTGCAGGCAGGGCGTTCCACACATTTAGTACTCTCTGAGTAAAGAACATACCTCTGACATCGCTCCTATATCTATCACCCCACAGTTTAAATCTATGTCCCCTTCTGATAGCCATCACCATCCAAGGAAAAAGGCTGTCGCTGTCCACCCTTTCTAATCCTCTAATCATCATGTATGTCTCCATTAAGTCACCTGTTAACCACCTTCTCTCCAGCGAAAACAGCTTCCAGTTCCTCAGCCTTTCCTCATAAGAATTTCCATCCATACCAGGCAACATTCTGGTAAATCTCCTCTGCCCCGTTTCCAAAGCTTCCACTTCCTTCCTATAATGCAGTGACCAGAACTGTATGCAATACTCCAATTGCAACTGTGCCAGAATTTTTTTACAGTTGCAGTATGACCTCATGGCTCCAAAACTCAGTTCCTCTACCAATAAAAGCTAACACACAGTGCACCATCTGAACAACCCTATCAACATGCGTGGCAACTTTCTGGGATCTATTACATGGACACATAGATCTCTCTACTTATCCACACTACCATGGGGAACCTTATCAAACGTTTCACTGAAATCCATATATATCACATCAACTTCTTTACCCTCATCCACCTGTTTGGTCACCTTCTCGAAGAACTCAATAAGGTTTGTAAGGCACAACCTACCCTTCACAGAACCATGTTGACTATCCCTAATCCAGTTATTCCAGCTAAATGATTATAAATTCCATCTTATAATCCTTTCCAAAACTTTTTCCACAACAGGAGTAAGGCTCACTGGTCTAAACTTACCAGGGTTGTCTCTACTCCCCTTCTTGAACAAGGGATAAAATTTGCTATCCTCCAGTCTTCTGGCACTATTCCTGTAGACATTGTTGACATAAAGAACAAAGCCAAAGGTTCTGCAATCTCCTACCTAGCTTCCCAGAGAATCCTAGGTTAAATCCCATCCAGTCCAGGGGACTTACCTATTTCCACACTTTGCAGAATTGCTAACACCTCCTTATGAACTTCAGTCCAATCTAGTCTAATAGCCTGTATCTCAGTATTCTCCTCAACAGTGTTGTCATTTTCCAGTGTGAATACTGACGATAAATGTTCATTAAGCACCTCTCCTATCTCTTCGGACTTCACACACAACTTCCCACTATTGTCCTTGACAGGCCCTAATCTTACCCTAGTCATTCTTTTATTCCTGACATACCTATGGAAAGCTTTAGGGTTTTCTTTGATCCTACCTGCCAAAGACTTCTCATGTCCCATCCTGGCTCTTCTTAGCTCTCTCTTTAGGCTCTTCCTGGCTAACCTGTAACACTCAAGCGTCCTAACTGAACCTTCATGTCTCATTTTTACATAAGCCTCCTTCCTCTTGACAAGAGATTCCACTTTTCTTTAGTGAACCACAGTTCCCTCGCTCAACCATTTCCTCCCTGTCTGGCAGGTACATACTTATCTAGGACAAGCAGTAGATGTTCCTTGAACAAGCTCCACATTTCAATTGCCTTTCCCCCTGTTATAATTCCTACCCCTGCCGTATATGCCTATCTCTTTCCATCACTAAAGTAAATGTAACCAAATTGTGGTCACTATCCCCAAAGTGTTCACTTACCTCTAAATCTAACAGCTGGCCTGGTTCATTATCCATACCAAATCCAATGTGGCCTCAAGCTTTGAGTCAAGCCTCAAGTTGAATCAAGCTTTGAGTCCAAAGGACTTAATAATGAGGTGTTACTGCGGTGGAAAAGAAGGAAAGGAAGCAAATTGTGCATTCCAGGTCTTGACATCCAATGGGACATTCCTCCTGTGTGCTCAAAGGTTTGTGGGTTGAGAGTTGGTCTATTCCCTCAGGACACATGCTAATGACCCTGAGTAGATGTAATTGTCAAGTCGAGGGTCTGCTGAACACATTGGCATCATATTTTGTTAGATAATCCTACTGTGAAGCACCATAGAAACTTTGGGAACAGACAAGTCTTGCACAGCCACAGAACTACTTCATGGTACCTACATAATCATGTATCAGAGTCAAGTGTGTGGTGCTGGAAAAGCACAGCAGGTCAGCCAGCATCCAAGGAGCAGGAGAATCGACCTTTCGGGCACAAGCCCTTATTCAGGAATGTGGGTCAGGGCTGAGAGATAAATGGGAAGGGGGTAGGGTTGGGGGGAGGTAGCTGGGAAAGCAATAGGTGGATGAAGGTGAGGGAGAAGGTGATGGGTCAGAGGGGGCAGTGATGGACGGGTCTGGAGGGCAGTGCTGAGTTGGAAGCTTGGGACTGGGATAGTGTCAGGGTAGGGGAAATGAGGAAGCTGTTGAAATCCACATTTATCCTGTGTGGTTGCAGGGTCCCAAGGTCACACCACTACTCCCCTCACCTCCGTCCAGTGCCGCAGGAAGCGCAAAACCTGCGCCCACACCATTCCCCTCACCCCTGTCCAACAACACATCATCCTCTGCCACTTCCACCACCTCCAAATGGATCCCACCATCAGAGATATATTTTCCTCCCCAGCCCTATCAGCGTTCCGAAAAGACCATTTCCTCCGTGACTCCACCATCAGATCCACATCCCCATCAACCCATACCCCACAACTGGCATCTTTCCCTGCCACCGCAGAAAGTGCAAAACCTGCGCCCACGCCACTCCCCTCACCTCCGTCTAACCTCAAGGGATCCTTCCACATCCGTCAGAAATTCACTTGCATCTCTCCCAATATCATCTACTGCATCTGTTGCTCCTGATGTGGACTCCTGTACATTGGGGAGACAGGATGCCTTCTTGCCGATCGTTTCAGAGAATATCTCTGGGACACCCACCCACCAACCCCACCGCCCCATGGCTGAATACTTCAACTCCCCCTCCTACTCCGTCAAGGACATGCAGGTCCTGGGCCGCCTCGACCACCAAACCATTACCACCCGACGCCTGGAGGAGGAACGCCTCGTGTTACGCCTTGGGACTATGCAGCCACACAGGATAAATGTGGATTTCAACAGCTTCCTCATTTCCCCTCCCCTCACACTATCCCAGTCCCAAGCCTCCAACTCAACACCACCCTCCGGACCAGTCCATCACTGCCCCCGTGACCTATCACCTTCTCCCTCACCTTCATCCACCTATCGTTTTTCCAGCTACCTCCCCCAAACCCCACCCCCCTCTCATTTATCTCTCAGTCCCGGCCCACAAGCCTCATTCCTGATGAAAGGCTTATGCCCGAAACATTGATTCTCCTGCTCCTTGGATAGTGCCTGACTGGCTGTGCTTTTCCAGTAACACACTCTTGACTCTGATTTCCAGCATCTGCAGTCCTCACTTTCTCCTGTAATCATGTATCAGTCAAGATAGCCATCAATAACTGATTATTCAAGATTTATGATATTATTACGTTGACTTAGAACAATACAGCGCAGAGCAGGGCCTTCGGCCCTCAATGTTGCGTCAACCTGTGAACAATTCTCAGCTCGTCCCCCTACACTATCTCATCATCATCCATGTGCTTATCCATGCTAAATAAATTTAAGTTGTTTATGAATTGAATGAAAATGCACCCGGATGAAGGTTCTCTTGTACCCCAAGTCACGTCTCATGGTTAAATTTGTAAACTAACCAAAGGAAAAATATGACATGCTTGCTAGTTGGTGATGCTAGTGCCTCTATTCCTAATTTATCTGCACTATCTACATTTACAACATTTGTTTGAGTTAAATAAGTAAATAGAATGGGAAATTTGTAAAACTGAAATGTATTTGTTTCAATAAAATTATTTAACTGTTCCAGTGCTATTAATTTATGCTTTAAAAGATTTCCATTTTTAATCCAATTTAAATTATTTTACTGCATTTTTGAATTTTGTTTGTCCCACTGGTCCCTCTATTCCACTGTGCAGTGCCAGATGTGATTATGCTTTATCCTGGTGCAAATTGTTTCTATAGCAACTGAGTTGGAGCCTTGGGGGAAGACGCTGTGGGAGCCTAAAATGTGCAGCTGTAGCTCTCCAAACTGACAAACCTGGCCAGTATTTTCTTTTTATGTTTAATGTTTGCTATTGGAAGAACTTCCAAGTTCCTGTAACTGATGAGATTATTGCAGCATGGTTGGTACCAAAGACCACTTTAAATTTAGTTTATGAAGCTGAGGATAATGTGTGCTTTTGTTTTCATGAATACTTAAACAGTGAAATAACTTGTAAATAGGCTTTATCTTTTGCTGGTCCGTTTCTCTTACATTATAAAAACTGATGATGTGGTTTTTCCAGCATTCTGATAAATTTTGAATTCCTTATGCTTACAGATCTGTGTTTTATTTTTAAACCAGGAAATGGGCCGACACGATGACCTTTGGTCCTTGTTTTACATGTTGGTGGAGTTTGTGGTTGGGCAACTACCATGGAGGAAGATAAAGGACAAGGTATTTTTTAAAACACTAAACTGAAGCACAGAGTAGAATTCATTCGATGACTGAAATACTATAATGATTTCCATTCAATTAATTGCCTTCACAATGATATAAGTGGAAGCAAGAACACAAAATGCGACATCAGCACATGTTGGGCTAGCTGAGAACATTTTAGCTGATGATCGCATCAGATTCTTTGTAGTTGGTCTGATATTTTTACTGCAGGGCTTGCATGTCTCTCAGTGCCTTTCATCAGTAGAAGCCATCTGTATTAGTAAGGTTTGATTAAAGATTCATGAGACTGAGGTTGAAGAGTCCAGTAATAACAGCAGACTTGCACCTGCTGATATTCATATAAGCAATCTGTTCTTTTCTAACCCTCAAGTAATTCTCAGAACTCAAGATAAATCCTAAACTACAGCCAGTTATAGTATTTGCGTTGCTAACCAGCTGAGTTCGTTAATGAACAAAGACTGGGGCTAAACCTGGCACTTTTGGGTCTTAACCCACATACTGTGTAAACGTTTGAATCACCTGAGAGAAAGAAATATGGGTTGTACTGTTAGGTTAGCTGTGGACTTTTCCATTAGCGAGGAAAGGAATATAATTAGACTATTAGGGAAGAATCATATGAATGCACCAAATGAGCTAAAGTGCTTAGGAATATCAAAAATGAAATGGTTAACAGTAGTTAGAAGGCTAGAATAATGGGAGTAGAATATCATTTTGATGATGGAAAGACAGATTACATTTTTGGACAATTTTTGAAAATTGCGGTGCCTTTTTATATGGAAAGTGGTTAAAGTAATAAACTTAAGATGAAGCTTGAAGAAACTGGTGTTTAGTGTGAAGGCCTTGGGTTCCTTAGAATGCATTGATGCTTGTATTTCTGGGGGAGAAGCTATGACCCTAAAGGGAATAGCTGGTTAAAAAAAAACTGCATGTCTTAGACTTTTATTTATTATTCGGATTCACAAAAGCTCAAATCTCTTCCAAATTGCAAGAAAGATTTTGCAATTAGCTTGTTTTGAATTTCCTTTTGGTATTCCATTAAAAAGAAAGGTGAAGAATTTACCATCCACCAAGCTACGAAGCTAATACCACCAGATGAGGAAAAAAAAGCAAAATAGTTGTAATTTCCAAAATATTTAAGGGCTCTGGTTGTAAGTTTGCTCGATGAGCTGGAAGGTTTGTTTTCAGATGTTTTGTCACCCATTATGAAGATATAAGGGGTACTGTATTTTCGAGAGTTGAAAAGCTGGTTTAAATTAACAGAGAGTTTACCCCATGTTGTAACACACCATACTGGGTAACATCATCAGTGAGCCTCCGGTTGGCACTGGTGTTATGTCATTTGTATTTAAGACATTTAAGTAATACCTGATTCCTGAGGTATTTGTGCAGGAAGTACAGTTGTTTGCAGATGGTGCTCAGTCGGATGGTGTTGGTTTCCCATGACATACAGACGAAGGAGGACACCACTCTGACTGGGACAACACATCCATCCTAGGACAAGCTAAACACAGACACGCACGAGAATGCCTAGAGGACTGGCATTCTAACCAGAACTCCATCAATATACACATCGATTTGGACCATATCTAGCATCCTCTGAGAAAAAGAACTGGAAACGATATTGCACACCTTAAACCAATTTATATAAATAGAAAGTGGGATATACCACCAGCACCTCACTGGAGGCTCAATGATGATGTTACCTAGTATGATGATGAAAACAAACTTTCCAGCTCAGCGAGCAAACTTATAACCAGAACCTCAACCTGAGCTGCAAATCTCAAAGATTGCACATATTTAAGAGCTCTTTCAGTTGGAGGGAGTTAAAAAGTGGCTCATGATAAGGGAAAACAGCAGAGACTGTAAAAATATTTTTTGGAAAAAAAACCCACAGATGACTTGTTTGAGCAGTAGCTCCCATGCCTTCAAGCTGGGAGCACAGTAGCTCAGTGGCCAGCATTGCTCCTTAACAGCACCAGGGACCTGGGTTTGATTCCACCCTCTGGCAACTGTGTGGATTTGTTTGTTCTCCCAGTGTCTGGTTGGGTTTCCTTTGGTTTCCTCCCACAGGCCAAGGATATGTAGATTAAGTGGATTGACAAACTGAAATTGTCTATAGTGTTCAGGAATGTGTAGGCTGGAATGATTAGCCATGGGAAATACCAGCTTCTGGGATGCAATAGCAGTCTGCAAAATGGCTTCCTTCTGCTCTGTAGGGATTCTATGATTCAAGATGTCCAAGCACTTTACAAAAAATAGAGTACTTTTTGAAGTATGATTACTATTGTAATTATTTCATCTAATTTCTGTTTGATTGCATGATTAGCCTGATACTCTGCATAATCTCTGCACAGTGGCTCAGTGGTTAGCACTGTTGCCTCACAGCTGTGGGTTTAATTCCACCCTTAGGCAGCTGTCTGTGTAGAGTTTGCATATTCTCCCCATGTCTGTGTGGGTTTCCTGGAGGTGCTCTGACTTCTTCCCACAGTCCAAAGATGTGCCATGCTAAATTGATGGTTTGGCCATGCTAAATTCCCCATAGTATCTAGGGATGTACAAACTAAGTGGATTCGCCATGGGAAATGCATTCTCACAGGGATGGGGTAGGTCTGGGGGGATGCATTTCTGAGGGTTGGTGTGTACTCGATGGGCTGAATGGCCTGCTTCCGCACTGGAGGGATTCTATGATTAACAGTTTTGTGCATCCCAAAAGAAATGTTGCTCATTAATGTTCACACACTTATACAAGTAATGGTGAATCTTGGTTGTGATGTGGAAATAAAGCAGCCAATTTACAGCCAGTTCTCTCAAACAGCAGTGTGATTTTAACCAGATAAACTCTTTAAACTTTTTTTTTCCCCCCACACTACCGCCTAACTGCGGTAGTGCTTATTTTTTTCTCCCAGCACCTATGGTATGTGTGTGCAGGTGTGATACACAGTGAATAAACTGTTTAAATGGTGATGGATGAGTCATGAACATTGGGCTGGATGGGGGAATAACTCCACCCCTCTTGTAACAAGTGTCATAATGTCTTTCACCTGCTACCCACTTCTCCAGCCTCCTCAAAGAGCAGTTAAATCGAGCATTTGAAACCCATCACCTGCATCAGTGCAACATTTCAGTACTAGGCCTAGCGGTGTCAGCCTTCAGACCTTGGGTTCCTGGTGTGTAGCTTGAATCTACAAATTTTCTGAATGGGATTTACGAATGCTACCTTGTGAGCCATTGCTGTGAAACCTTTTATCGTGAGATACTAAATAAAAGAGTCACTGACTAACATTATAAAACCATGGTGCATAAGCAGCTTTCTTTTTGTTGCTGATCTTGAGTTATTAATTGGCTGTCACCTGTAATTAATTGATGTACCGAAGATACTGTAGCTGATATTTATGACCTTAGCATGGTTAATTGGATTAAACATGTGTCCCTGCTATTTGTGTTCTGTGTTTACAGGAGCAAGTAGGTCTGATAAAAGAAAAATATGATCACCGCCTTATGTTGAAGCATCTCCCCCAAGAGTTTGCTTTATTTCTGGAACATGTTCTTTGTTTGGATTATTTCACAAAACCAGATTACCAGGTAAATGAATATAGTCTTATACAGACCCATAATAAGTCCAGGTCCAGAGTTAATTTTGAAAAGTCTGCTTTACTTCACCTAGTTTTTGGAAGATATTTGAAGAGTAACACTGCTTCCTGTGGCCTCCAGTGTTTATTGACTGAAATAGTATAGATCCATGTCTTCTCCTGAGTTCAACTGAGATTAGGAACTTGCTGTGAGCAAGCTTCCTTTGTATGCTGTGTAACGAATGTGTAAACTATTCATGAAGCCTATCATCACAAATTTGATACCCATATCATATAGTGGAAATGCTCTACCTCCTATCCCTTCAACTAAAAAAAATGAATAAGTGGAGATGTAATGTTCTATTATACCATGTTAATATTTACTTGTACAGCTGCATCAATGAACTGCTAAAGGTTTTTTTAAATTCACTCATGGGATGTGGGCGACCCTGGCTGGGTCAACATTTATTGCCCATTCCTAGTCATCTTTTGAGAAGGTGGTGGTGAGTTGTCTTGAAGCAGTGCGGTCCATGTGCTGAGGTTTAACCAACAATGAATGCTCTTAGGTGGAGAATTCCAGGATCCAGCAACTGTGAAAGAATAATGACATATTTCCAATTCAGGGTGGTGAGTAGCTTGGAGGGAAACTTGGAGCTGATGTCCCCATATATCTGCTGTCCTTGTGCTTCCAGGATGGAAATGGTCGTGGGTTGGAAGGTGCTGTTTAAGGATCTTTGAATTTCCACAATGCATCTTGTAGATAATACTGAGCATAGATTATAGAGAGAGTGGATCTGGTACTAATCAAGCAGGCTGCTTTGTCCTGATTTGTGTCAAGCTGCTTGAGTGTTAATGCAGCTGCACGCAGGCAAGTGGGCAATATTCCAACACACTTCTGACTTGTGCCTTGTAGATGATGGAAAAGCTCTGGAGAGTAAGGAGATGAGTTACATGCTGCAGTATTCCTCGCCTCTGATCTGCTCTTGTGGCCACTGTGTTTATATGACGAGTCTAGTTGAGTTTCTGGTCAATGGTAACCCTAAGGATGTTGATAATGGAGGATTCAGTGGTCATAACAGCATTGAATCTCAAGAGGCAGTGGCTAGATCGTCTCTAATTGGAGATATTCATTGTCTGGCATTTTTCTGGCCAAGCCTGGATATTGTCCAGATCTTGATGCATTTGAAGATGGACTGTTTCAGTATCTGAGGAGTTAGGAATGGTGCTGAAAACTGTGCAATCATTAGCAAACATCCCCACTTCTGATCTTAAGCTGTTGGGAAGATCATTGATGAAGAAGCTGAAGATGGTTGTGCTTGTGACATCATACTAAGAAACCCAAGCTGAGATGACTGACCTCCAGCAACCACGACAATCTTAGTATCTGCCAAGTATGATTCCAACCAGTGAAGAGTTGCCCCGATACCCATTGATTTGAGTTTGCTAGGCTTTCTTGATGCCATACTTGGTTGAAAGTGTCCTTGCTTTCAAGGGCTGTCATTCTCACCTCACTTTTGGAATTCGGCTCTTTTGTCCATGTTTGAATCAAGGCTGTAATGCGGTCAGGAGCTGAGTAGCTCTGGCAGAACCCAAACTGGGCATCGCAGAGAGGTTGTTGCTGAGCAGGTGCTGCTTGATAGCACTGTTGATGATACCTTCCATCACTTTACTGATGATTGAGAGTAAACTGATGGGTTAGTAATTGGTCAGGTTGGATTTGTCCTGTTTTTGAGTACAGAGCCTATCTGGCAATTGTCTGATAGATGTCAGTTTAGTAATGACTGGAAGAACATGGCCAAGGGAACAGAAAGTTCTGAAACACAGGCCTTCAGTGCCATTGTCAGAATATTGTCAGAGTCCATAGTCTTCACAGTGTCCAGTGCCTCCAACCGTTTCTTGATACCACGTGGAGTGAATTGAATTGGTTGAAGACTCATCTGTGACGCTATTAACACTTCTGGCTGAAGATTGCTGCGAATACTTCAGCTTTACCTTTTTGCACTGATGTGTTGAGCTCTTCCACCATTGAGGAAGTGGAGCCTTCTCATTCAGTGAGAAGCCTTCTCATTGGAGCCTTCTCATTCAGTGAGTTGTTGATTTGTTCATGACTGGATGTGGTAGGACTGAAGAGCTTAGATCTGATCTGTTGTTTGTAGGATCACTTACCTGTGCCTATCACTTGCTACTTATGCTGTTTGGTATGTAGTTAGTCCTGTTTGATGGCTTCACCAGATGACCCCTTATTTTCAGCTATGGCTGCTGCTGCTCCTAGTATGCTTTCCTGCACTGTCTATTGAGCTCTCCATTTATTTAATGTTCCTTGTTCTTATCCTGTTTAAATATGCAGAAAGCCTTTACACAGGAATATATTAAATGGACCAATTATTTTATGTTAGTTAGTGCCATCTTGAAAGTGGGCATCTGGGGGGGTGATTGAATCAACCACCTATTCTGGATGGTCTTACCACATGAATCAGACCTAAGTTGCCATTTTGAAAGAGACACATCTGGGCAGTCTTTTTTTTAAATCAGAAGCAAAGGTTGTAACAGAGAACTCGGGCATTCGGTGTATCGAATGAAGACCTATTCAGATGTGAGGTGGGGCCCTCATGTGCTGTACTTTGATCTCTTGTGATTTTTGCTGTGTGATTATCCTTTTTGAAATCCTTTTTAAACTCAGATCCAGTTCTAATTTAGAATAAAAGGTGGATGAAAAATGCCATGTAAATATGTACAGCACAGAAACAGACCTTTCAGTCCAACTCGTCCATTTGGACCAGGTATTCTAACCTAATCTGGTCCCATTTGCCAGCACTTGGCCCATATCCCTTTAAACCTTTCCTATGAATATACCCATCCAGATGCCTTTTAAATGTAATTGTACCAGCCTCCTCCATTTCCTCAGGCAGCTCATTCCATACATGTACCACCCTCTGCATGAGAAAGTTGCCCCCAGGTCCCTTTTAAATTTTTCCCCTCGCTCCTTAAACCTATGCCCTGTAGTTCTGGGCTCCCCCATGCCAGGAAAACTACCTTGTCTATTTACTCTATCCATGCCTCTCATGATTTTATAAACCTCTATAAGGTCAGCCTTCGAAGCTCCAGAGAAGACAACCCCAACCTACTCAGCCTCTCCCTATAGCTCAAATCCTCCAATCCTGGCAACATGCTTGTGAATCTTTTCTGTACCCTTTCAAGTTTCATAACATCCTTCTGATAGGAGAGAGACCAGAATTGCTCACAATATTCCAAAAGTGGTCCAACCAATGTCCTGTACAGTTGCAACATGACCTTCAAGCTCTATACTCAGTGCTCTGACCAATAAACGAAAGCGTACTTCACATACGTGCTGCCTTCACTATCCTATCTACTTGCGACTCTACTTTAAAGAAACTATGAACTTGCACTCCAAGGCCTCTTTGTTACAACAACACTCCCCAGGCCCCTACCATTAAGTGTATGAGTCCTGCTCTGATTTGCCTTTCCAAAATGCAGCACCTCACACATTTATCTAAATTAAACTCCATCTGCCACTCCTCGGCCATTTGGCCCGTTTGCTCAAGATCCTCTTGTACTCTGAGGTAACCTTCTTCGCTGACCACTACACCTCCAATTTTGGTGTCACAAGTAAATCTCCTATGTTCAAATCAGTGTACCTGGCACCGATCCTTCTGGCACACCACTGGCCACAGGCCTCCAGTCTGAAAAGCAACTGTCTTCCACCACCCTCTGTCTTCTACCTTTGAGCCAGTTCTGTATCCAAATGGCTAGTCCTCCCTTTATTCCATGAGATCTAACCTTGCTAACCAGTCTACCAAGGGGAACTTTGTTGAACGCCTTATTGAAGCCCATGTAGATCACGTCCACTGCTCTGCCCACATCAATCCTCTTTGTTACTTTTTCAAAAAAGCTCAATCAAGTTCGTGAGACATGATTTCCCACGTACAAAGCCATGTTTTAGATTAGATTAGATTAGATTAGATTACTTTACAGTGTGGAAACAGGCCCTTCGGCCCAACAAGTCCACACCGACCCGCCGAAGCGCAAACCACCCATACCCCTACATTTACCCCTTACCTGACACTATAGACAATTTAGCATGGCCAATTCACCTGACCTGCACATCTTTGGACTGTGGGAGGAAACCGGAGCACCCGGAGGAAACCCACGCAGACACGAGGAGAACGTGCAAAGTCCACACAGTCAGTCGCCTGAGGCGGGAATTGAACCCGGGTCTCTGGCGCTGTGAGGCAGCAGCGCTAACCACTGTGCCACCGTGCCGCCACCGTTGACTATCCCTAACCAGTCCTTGCCTTTCCAACCATGTATATCCTGTCCCTCAGGATTCCCTCCAACAACTTACCCACCACTGACGTCAGGCTCACTGGTCTATAGTTCCCTGGCTTGTCCTTACCACCTTTCTTAAATAGTGGCACCATGTTAGCCAACCTCCAGTCTTCTGGCACCTCATCTGTGACTATCGATGATCCAAATATCTCAGCAAGAGGCCCAGCAATCACTTCCCTCGCTTTCCACAGAGATCAGGTCCTGGGGATTTATCCACTTTCATGCGTTATAAGTTAGCCAGCACCATCTCTTCTGTAATATGGACGTTTTTCAAGATATCACCATCTATTTCCCCACATTCTATCTTCCATGTCCTTCTCCGCAGTAAACACTGATGCAAAGTACTCGTTTAGTATCTTCCCCCATCTCATGCGGCTCCACACATAGGCTGCTTTTGATGGGCTCTGTTCACTACCTGGTTGCCCTGTTATCCTTAATATATTTATAAAATCCCCTTGGATTCTCCTTTGTTTGCCAAAGCTATCTCATGTCCCATCTTTGTCCTCTTGATTTCCCTCTTTAGTATACTCCTACTGCCTTACACTCTTCTAAGGATTTACTCAATCTCTGCTGTCTGTACTTAACATATGCTTCCTTTTTCTTAACCTGAACCTCAATTTCATCCAGCATTCCCTACACCTACCTACCTTGCCTTTCAATCTAACGGGAACATGCTGGGCGGCACGGTGGCTCAGTGGTTAGCACTGCCGCCTCACAGCACCAGGGACCCAGGTTAGGTTCCAACCTTGGGCTACTGTCTGTGTGGAGTTTGCACACTCTCCCTGTGTCTGCGTGGGTTTCTTGCAGATGCTCCGGTTTCCTCCCGCAATCCAAAGATGTGCAGGTTGGATGAATTGGTCATGCTAAATTGCCCACAGTGTTCAGGGGTGTGTAGGTTAGATGCCTTTAAAAGGGGTAAATATAGGATAATAAGGTAGGGGAGTTGGGTCTGGGTGGGTTACTCTTTGGAGGGTTGGTGTGGACGTGTTGGGCCAAAGGGCCTGTTTCCACACTGTAGGGATTCTACGAATATCTAAGAATACTGCTTTTGGACAGTAATTGTAAACTTGATTGTTAAATTCATTTTAAATTCGAATTTTAGAAGGGTTTTTATTTTGCAGCCGTACTTTTACTTGTGAACGTCTTCCCCCAATCAACTTTTGAAAGTTCTTGCCTATTATTGTCAAAATTGGTCTTCCTCCAATTTAGAACTTCCACTTTTAGATTTGGTCCATCCTTTTACATCACTACTTTAAAACTAATAGAATTATGGTCACTGGCCACAAAGTGCTCCCCCACTGACACCTCAGTCACCTGCCCTGCCTTATTTCCCAAGAGTAGGTCAAGTTTAACAGCTTCTCTTGTCGGTACATCCACATATTGAATCAGAAAATCATCTTGTACACTCAACAAATTCCTCTCCATCTGAACCCTTAAAACTATGCCAGTCCCAATGTTTGTTTGGAAAGCTAAAATCCCCTGTCAAAACCACCCTATTATTCTTACAGAGAAGTGAGATTTCCTGCTGATTATTAGGGGGTCGATAATACAATCGATTTGGTTCTGGGTAATGAACCAGGTCAGGTGTTAGAATTAGAGGTAGGTGAGCACTTTGGGGACAGTGACCACAATTCGGTGACTTTTACTCTAGTGATGGAGAGGGATAAGTGTGCACTACAGGGCAAGAGTTATAGATGGGGGCAGGGAAATTATGATGCTGTGAGGCATGACTTAGGATGTGTGGCCTGGAAAAGTAAGCTTCAAGGCAAGGGTGTAATTGATATGTGGAGCTTGTTCAAGGAGCAACTATTGAGTGTCCTTGATAAGTATGTGCCCATCAGGCAGGGAGGAAAGGGTCGTGTGAGGGAGCCGTGGTTTAATAAGGAATTGGAATCCCTTGTTAAATGGAAGAGGGCGGCCTATGTAAAGATGAGGCGTGAAGGTTCAATTGGGGCGATTGAGAGTTATAAGGTAGTCAGGAAGGACCTGAAGAGAGAGCTAAGAGCAGCAAGGAGGGGACATGAAAGGTCCTTAGTTGGTAGGATTAGGGAAAACCCTAAGGCTTTCTATAGGTATGTCAGGAATAAAAGAATGACTAGGGTAGGAATAGGTCCAGTCAAGGATAGTAGTGGGAAGTTGCGTGTGGAGGCTGAAGAGATTGGCGAGACACTGAATGAATACTTTTCGTCAGTATTCAATCAGGAACAGGACATTGTTGTCAATGTGAGTACTGAGTCACAATTAAGTAGAATTGATGGCTTTGAGGTATGTAGAGAAGAGGTGTTGGAAATTCTGGAAAGGGTGAAAATAGATAAGTCCCCTGGGCCTGATGGCATTTATCCTAGGATTCTCTGGGAAGCAAGGGAGGAGATTGCAGAGCCATTGGCCTTGATTTTTAAGTCCTCGTTGTCTACAGGAGTAGTGCCAGAAGATTGGAGGCTAACAAATGTGGTTCCCTTGTTCAAGAAGGGGAGTAGGGATAACCCTAGCAACTATAGGCCGGTGAGTCTCACGTCTGTTGTGGGCAAAATCTTAGAGAGAATTGTAAGGGATAGGATTTATGAACATCTGGATAGGAATAATGTGATCAAGGATAGTCAGCATAGTTTTGTGAACGGCAGGTCATGCCTCACAAGCCTTATTGAATTCTTTGAGAAGGTGACTAAGGAGGTGGACGAGGGGAAAGCAGTAGATGTGGTGTATATGGATTTTAGTAAGGCGTTTGATAAGGTTCCCCATGGTAGACTACTGCAAAAAATATGGAGGTATGGCATTGAGGGTGAGTTGGAGGTTTGGATTAGGAGTTGGCTGGCTGGAAGAAGACAGAGGGTAGTAGTTGATGGCAAAGGTTCATCTTGGAGTGCCGTCACTAGCGGTGTTCCGCAAGGATCTGTTTTGGGACCATTGCTGTTTGTCATTTTTATAAATGACCTGGAAGAGGGGTTAGAAGGTTGGGTGAGCAAGTTTGCGGATGATACGAAAGTCGGAGGAGTTGTTGACAGTGAGGAAGGATGTGGCAGGTTACAGCGGGATATAGATAAGCTGCAGAACTGGGCAGAAAGGTGGCAAATGGAGTTCAATGTAGCTAAGTGTGAGGTGATTCACTTTGGTAAGAGTAACAAAAAGATGGGGTACTGGGCTATTGGTTGGATACTTGGTAGTGTGGATGAGCAGAGGGATCTTGGTGTCCATGTACACAAATCTTTGAAAGTTGCCACCCAGGTAAATAGTGCGGTGAAGAAGGCATATGGCGTACTGGCTTTTATTGGTAGAGGAATTGAGTTCCGGAGTACTGAGGTCATGTTGCAGTTGTATAAGACTCTGGTGCGGCCACATCTGGAGTATTGTGTGCAGTTTTGGTCGCCATACTATAGGAAGGATGTGGAGGCACTGGAACGGGTGCAGAGGAGGTTTACCAGGATGTTGCCTGGTATGGTAGAAAGATCGTATGAGGAAAGGCTGAGGCACTTGGGGTTGTTTTCATTGGAGAAAAGAAGGTTTAGGGGTGACTTGATAGAGGTGTATAAGATGATTAGGGGTTTAGATAGGGTCGACAGTGAGAATCTTTTTCCACGTATGGAGTCAGCTATTACAAGGGGGCATAGCTTTAAATTGAGGGGGGGTAGGTATAGGACAGATGTTAGGGGTAGGTTCTTTACTCAGCGAGTCGTGAGTTCATGGAATGCCCTGCCAGTAGCAGTGGTGGACTCTCCCTCATTATGGGCATTTAAGCGGGCATTGGATAGGCATATGGAGGATAGTGGGCTAGTGTAGGTTAGGTGGGCTTGGATCGGCGCAACATCGAGGGCCGAAGGGCCTGTACTGCGCTGTATTCTTCTATGTTCTATGTTCTAATCCCAATAAGGTGATCATCCCTTTCTAACTTTTCGGTTCCACCCAAATAACTTCCCTGAATATAATCCCAGGCATATCCTCATGAAGTATAGCCGTAAGCTACCCCTTATCAAAAATGCCACACACCCCTCCTCTGTTCTCCCTTTCCCCCCACCCACCCTTTCTGTCCTTCCTGTAGTATTTGTATCCTGGAACATTAAGCTACCAGTCCTGTCCATCCCTGAGCCATGTTTCTGTAATTGCTATGATATCCTAGTCTCATGTTGCTAACTATGCCCTGAATTCAACCACTTTCCCTTCTGGGCCTCTTGCGTTGAAATAAATGCAGTTTAATTTATCAGTTCTACCTTGTTCTCTGCTTTGTTCCTGCCTGCCCTGACTGTTTGACTCACTCCTTTTCCCAACGGTGCAGTCTCAGATTGATCTCTTTCATCAATATCTCACTGGGTCCCATTCTCTTCCCCCCACTATTTTAAATCCTCCCTAGCAGCTCTAGCAAATCTCCCTGCCCGTGTATTAGTAGCTTCCAATTCAGGTGCACTCTGTCCTCCTTGTACAGGTCACGTCTACCTCAGAAGAGATTACAATGGTCTAAAAATGTGAATCCTTCTCCCCTGCACTAGCTCTTCAGCCAGGCGTTCATCTGCTCTATCCTCCTATTCCTATCCTCGTGGCACTGGGAATAATCCAGATATTGCTCTCTCAAGGATCTCCTTTTTAAATTTCTGCCTAACTGTCTGTATTGTCCCTTCAGAATCTCATCCTTTTCCTTTCCTATATAATTAGTTCCAATGTGTACAACAACCTCCTGCTGATCCCTCTACCCTTTGAAAACATTCTGCACTTTCTTGGAGATATCCTTGATCCTGGCACCAAGGAGGCATCACACCATTTGCTGCCGGCTGCAGAAATGTCTGTCTGTACCTCTGACTAGAGAGTCCCCTATCGCAATCGGTCGCTTGGAACCTGATGTACCCCTCATTATATTGGGACTATTCTCAGTGCCAGAAATTTGGCTGTTCGTGCTACATTCCCCTGAGAGTCCATCACTCCCTACATTTTCCAAAACAGCGCACTTGTTTCAGATGGGGACAGGCACGGGAGACTCCACCACCATGTGCCTCTCTCCCCTAGCTTTCCGAGAGTTAACCCATCTACCTAACTGTATCTGAAACTTTTCTGTCTTCTATCAATTGTGATAGTGTGTTTATGAGGATCATTAGGTAGGGAGATGTGGCTGCACCTTTTGCTTTTCAAATAGCGTAAGACATGTATTTGTCCGTTTTCTGTTGCAGATTGATATAAGTATTGGTCAAACTGTATTCTAATTACAATCTTTCGATTCTCACTTAGATTCCCTACTCTAGAATGAACAAAATGTGAGCCTAAAAAAGAATTGGGTCTTTCAGGCCATTACTAGTTACTCTATCCCTTTTGAATTTAGTTTTGCAGGCTGTTTCAATGCTAAGGTTTGCTAGGTTGAACTAGGAACATCCTCCTAAGATTACTCAAGTACCTCTAAACAAATCTACTCATTCATAGTCACAGAGGTGTGCAACATGGAAACTGACCTCTCGGTCCAACTTGTCCATGTCGACCAGATATCCTTAACTAATCTAGTCCCATTTGCCAGCACTTGGCCCATATCCCTCTAAATCCTTCCAGTTCATTTACCCATCCAGATGCCTTTTAAATGTTGCAATTGTACCAGCCACCTCCACTCCTCTGGCAGGTCATTCTTTTCATGCACCACCCTCTGTGTTGAAAAGTTGCTCCTTAGATCCTTTTACATCTTTCCCCTCTCACTCTAAACATATTCCCTCAAATTTTGGGGGAATGAGAGGAAAACACCTTGTCTACTTAGTCTATCCCTGCCACTCATGATTTTATAAACCTCTATAAGATCACCCCTCAGCGTCCAATATGCCAGCCTATTTAGCCTCTCCCAATAGCTCAAACCCTGGCAACATCCTTGTAAATCAAGTTTTGCAATGTCCTTCCAGTAGGAGGGAGACCAGAATTGCATGCAATATTCCAAAAGTGGCCTAACAATGTCCTATCCAGCAACAAGACCTCTCAACTCCTATACTCAGTGCTCTGACCAATAAAGGAAAGCATACCAAATGTCATCTTCACTATCCAATCTACCTGCAATTTCACTTTCAAGGAACTCTGAACCTGCACTCCAAGGTCTCTTTATTTAGCAGTACTCCCCAAGTCTTTACCATTAAGTGTATATGCCCTGATTTGCCTTTCCAAAATGCAGCACCTCACATTTATCTAAATTAAACTCCATCTGCCATTCCTTGGTCCATTAGCCCGTCTGATCAAGGTCCCATTGTACTCTGAGGTAACCTTCTTTGCTGTCCACTACACCTCAAATTTTAGTGTCATCTGCAACTTACTGACTACAGTGGAACCTCGAATATCCGAAGGACATGAGCAGAGAGTATTTTGTTCAGTATTTCGAATGCTGGATAACATAGTTTAGCCAAGCATCAGGACCTTGCGATCTTGCCGGATAATCCGAATAGCAGACCCAGCACCAATCCTTGTGGTACACCATTGGTCACAGATTTCCAGTCTGAAAAGCAACCCTCCACCACCACCCTCTGTCTTCAACCTTTGAGCCAGTTCTGTATCCAAATGACTAGTTCTCCCTGTTTTCAGTGTGATCTAACTTGCCACTCAATCTACCATGAGGAATCTTGTTGAAAGCCTTACTGAAATCCATGTGGATCACGTCCACCACTCTGCCCTCATCAACCCACTTCTTTACTACTCCAAAAAACTCAAGTTTGAGACATGATTTCCCATGCACAAAGCCATGTTGACTAGACCAATCCAGTCCTTGCCTTTCCAAATACATGTAAATCCTATCCCTTGGATTCCATTCAACAACTTGTTCACCACTGACGTCAGGCTCACTGGTCTATAGTTCCCTGGCTTTTCCTTACCACCTTTCTTAAATAGTGACACCACATAGCCAACTTCCAGTCTTCTGGCACCTAACCTGTGACTATCAGTGATCCAAATATCTCAGCACAGGGCCCAGCAAACGACGGCACTGATGACGTACGTAGGAAAAGGGATGGAGATGTAAGGCAGTAATTCAAGGTGCTCTGGTAGAAGTTTAGATCTAGAACAAAGAATTGTTATCTCTAGTTTGTTACCCATGCCACGTGCTAGCGAGGTGAGGAATAGGGAGAGAGAGCAGTTGAGCATGTGGCTTCATGTATGGTGCAGGAAGGAGGCATTCAGATACCTGGATAATAGGACTCATTCTGGGGTAGGTGGGATCCCTACAAACAAGATGGTCTACACCTGAACCAGAGGTGTACCGATATCCTTGTGGTCGGGGTGGGGGGGGGGAGGTTTGCGACTGCTCTTTCGGAGAGTTTAAACTAATTCAGCAGGGGCATGGGAACATGAATTATAGCTCCTGTGTCCAGGAGGTTGAGTAGTGAGGTCATAAATAAAGTTTCAAGATCGCAGAGTGTAGCAGCAGCAGGAATGTGGTTTGAAATGTGTCTAATTCAATGCCAGGAGCATCCAGGATAAGGTGGGTGAACTTGCAGCATGGATTGGTACCTGGGACTTTGATGTGGTGGTCATTTTGGAGACATGGATAGAGCAGGGACAAGAATGGTTGTTGCAAGTTCTGGGATTTCACTGTTTCAATAAGAGCAGGGAAGGTGGTAAAAGAGGGGAAGGTGTGGTATTGTTAGTCAAGGACAGTATTACAGTGGCAATAAGGATGTCTGATGAGGACTCATCTACTGATGTGGTATAGGCTAAGATTAGAAACAGGAAAGGAAAGATTTTTATATGCCTCTGAAAAGTTCCAGAGATGTAGAGGAAAGGATTGCAAAGATGATTCTGGATAGGAGTGACAATAACAGGATAGTTGTCATGCACTACTTTAACTTTCCAAATATTGACTGGAGAGGCTATCATTTGAGTACTTTATCTGGGTCAGTTTTTATCCAAATGTGCAGGAGGGTTTCCTGACACAGTATGTAGACAGGCCAACAGGAGGCGAGGCCACTTTGGATTTGGTACTGGTAATGAACCGGGCCAGGTGTTAGATTTGGAAGTAGTTGAGCACTTTGGTGATGGTGACCACAATTCGGTTGTGTTTACTTTAACAATGGAAAGTATATACCTTGGGGCAAGAGTTATAGCTGCGGGAAAGGAAATTGTGATGCGATTAGGCAAGATTTAGAATGCATCGGAAGGGAAAGGAAACTTCAGGGGATGGGCGCAATTGAAATATGGAGTTTCTTCAAGGAGTAGCTACTGCATGTCCTTGATAACTAAGTATCTGTCAGGCAGGAAGTGGTTGAGCAAGAGAGCCATGGTTTACTAAAAAAGTTGAATCTCTTGTCAAGAGGAAGAAGGAGGCTTATGTTAGGATGAGACATGAAGGCTCAGTTAGAGCGCTTGAGCGTTACAAATTACAAGTTAGCTTGGAAAGACCTAAAGAGAGAGCTAAGAAGAGCCAGGAGAAGACATGTGAAGTCTTTGGCCGATAGGATCAAGGAAAACCTAAAGCTTTCCATAGCTATGTCAGGAATAAAAGAAGGACGAGGGTAAGATTAGGGTCTGTCAAGGACAGTAATGGGAAGTTGTGTATAGAGTCCCAAGTGATTGAAGAGGCACGAAATGAATATTTTTTTATCTGTATTCACACTGGAAAAAGATAATGTTGTTGAGGAGAATGCTAAGATACAGGCTATTAGACCAGATGAGATTCATGAGGAGGAGGTGTTAACAATTCTGGAAAGTGTGAAAGTAGATAAGTCCCCTGGGCTGGATGGGATTTATCCTAGGATTCTCTGAGAAGCCAGGGAGCAGATTGCAGAGCCTTTGGCTTTGATCTTTGTCATCATTGTCTAAGGAATAGTGCCAGAACACTGGAGGATAGCAAATGTTGTTCCCTTGTTCAAGAAGGGAGTAGAGACAACTCTGGTAATTATAGACCAGTGTGCCTTGCTTCAGTGGTGGGTAAAGTATTGGAAAGGATGATAGGATTTATAATAATCTAGAAAGGAATAAGTTGATTAGGGATAGTCAACACTGTTTTGTGAAAGATAGGTCGTGCCACACAAATCTGTTGAGTTATTTGAGAAGGTGACCAAACAGGTGGATGAGGGTAAAGCAGTTGATGTGGTGTATATGGATTTCAGTAAGGCGTTTGATTAGGTTCCCCACAGTAGGCTATTGCACAAAATACGGAGGCATGGGATTGAGGGTGATTTAGCTGTTTGGATCAGAAATTGGCTAGCTGAAAGAAGACAGAGGGTAGTTGTTGATGGGAAATGTTCATCCTGGAGTTCAGTTACCAGTGTTGTAGTGCAAGGATCTGTTCTGTGGCCACTGCTGTTTGTCATTTTTATAAATGACCTGGATGAGGACGTAGAAGGATGGGTTAGTAAATTTGCGCATGACACTAAATAGTCCAACATAGACTAGGATTGCCATGGTGTTAAGGGTTCAGATAGAGAGGAATTTGTTAAGTGTGTACAAGAAAATTTTCTGATTCAATATGTGGATGTACCTCCTAGAGAAGGTGCAAATCTTGACCTATTTTTGGGAAATAACGCAGGGCAGGTGACTGAGGTGTCATTGGGGGAGCACTTTGGGGTCAGCAACCATAATTCTATTAGTTTTAAAATAGTGATGGTAAAGGATAGACAGGATCTAAAAGTTCAAGTTCTAAATTGGAGGAAGACCAGTTTTGATGATGATAGGCAAGAACTTACAAACATTGATTGGGGGGATGGATATAGTGCGTAAAGAGACGGCTGGAAAATGGGAAGCCTTCAAAATTTAGCTGATGAGAGTCCAGAGACACTATGTTCCTGTTCGGGTGAAAGGAAAGGCTGGTGGGTGTAAGGAATGCTGGATGACTAGAGAAATTGAGGTTCTGGTTAAAACGAAGGAAGCATATGTCAGGTATAGACAGCAGAGATCAAGTGAATCCTTAGAGTATAAAGGCAGTAGGAGTATACTTAGAGTCATAGAGATGTACAGCATGGAAACAGACCCTTCGGTCCAACCTGTCCATGCTGACCAGATATCCCAACCCAATCTAGTCCCACCTGCCAGCACCCGACCCATATCACTCCAAACCCTTCCTATTCATATACCCATCCAAATGCCTCTTAAATGTTACCAGCCTCCTCCACATCCTCTGGCAGCTCATTCCATACACGTACCACCCTCTGCATGAAAAAGTTGCCCCAGGGAAAAGGCTTTGCCTATTTATCCTATCCATGCCTCTCATAATTTTGTAAACCTCTATAAGGTCACCCCTCAGCCTCTGACGCTCCAGGGAAAAGAGCCCCAGCCTGTTCAGCCTCTCCCTGTAGCTCAGATCCTCCAACCCTGGCAACATCCTTGTAAATCTTTTCTGAACCCTTTCAAGTTTCATAATATCTTTCCGATAGAAAGGAGACCAGAATTGCACGCAATATTCCAACGGTGGCCTAACCAGTGTACTGTACAGCCGCAACATGCCCTCCCAACTCCTGTACTCAATACTCTGGATATCCTTGATGCTGGCAATAGGGAGGCAGCACACCATTCTGATTTCACACTTTCTGCCTCAGAAAGGTCTGTCTGTGCCTCTGCCTCTGCCTCTGACTGGACAGTCCCTTATCGCAATCAATCGCTTGGTACCTGATGTACCTCTCGTTACATGAGAGCCAGCGTCAGTACCAGAAACTTGGCTGTTCATGCTGCATTCCCCTGAGAGTCCATCACCCCCTACATTTTCCAAAACAGCATTGTTGTTTGAGATGAGTGGAGCCACAGGGGATTCCAGCAATACCTGCCTCCCCTTCCTACCTTTCCCAGAGCTAACTCATCTACCTGACTGTATCTGTGGTTTTCTCCTTTCCAATAACTGCCATCCATCACACCCCCTAGTTCCTGTATATTCCTCATTGTCTCGAACTGCCGCTCCAACCGGTTCATGCAATCTGATGGGATTCACATGCAAGCACACTTACTGCAGATATAATCATCAGTAACATGGAATCGCTCCCTAATCTCTCACATCTGACAAGAAGAGCACATCACTCTATTAAAGGCTATCTTTGCATTTTAACGATCTATAGATCCGGAAAATAGCACAGTTTTACTGCTCTTCAAAACACTGTTCCATCCTTTATGTTTATGTTTTTAAGTTTTAATCAAGAGAAGATCTGAGTAAAACATGTAATGAAAAAGAGCCCACTTTACTCAGTTTGCAGGTTTGCCAAAAAACGCTGCCGCTCTCCCTCATGCTCCTACCTGTTCACTCTTGCAGTCCTGTCTTTTTATCGCTCTGTTCTTCTGCCCCCTTGTTTTGGACTGTTTCTCACTGAAAGTCTAGGGCACCTAACTGATTAAGAAGATAAGTTAATCTATCTTTTTTGTAGCATCTGAATAATTCTGCTAACTGCACCCTGTACACCTGGTGCAGAAATTTCATTTTTATTTGGCCACTGCGTGGTTTTATGAAGACTTATCTTTAAAATCATGGAAAAGAATTAGGCTGTTGCACAGATCCTCTGTCTTTACAGGAGGCAGGTTATGGAGTGATAAAATGATGGACAATCTTCAAGGTGGCAATATCCAAAAAAAACCATGATTTTTCCACAGCTTAGCATGACTGGCCAAGCTCTTACAACTTAACCAGTTTGTCAAAACCCTGCTATGTAACAGAATTGACTTATTAGCAATAATTAAGATATTTTCAAAATTATGCTTTGTTACTGCAGTGGTGTGATGATAAAGCTTATAAGTAAATGTCTGCTCCTCCATAGCTGGGAGGATCTGTTTCACAAAATAACTTGCACTCGCATCCAAATAAAGTATGCCTGTGAAATATTGAATGTGATACAGTGCTATAGAAGGATGTAAACCAAAATTCAACAAACCCCTTTCACTGTTTTCTTCCCAGTTATCAGTAGTTTTAAATCTATCTGGGTTGTTTTGATTTTGTAGTTAAGGGTTTGGTAAGTTTACAGATTCTTTTTGTAGTATTTGAAAATATGGCTGAATTCAAAACCATGTCTGTAAACTCTTCAGAGGCAATATAGACTATTTGTTGTTGACCATTTACATCTATTCAGTAAACTTATGGTTCATTTATGATCCTTCAAAGTGCCACATGTTGGTCATCTTGGTTTCAGCAAAGCTGAAATTCTACGTTACCATTAACACTGATTTCCCAGTGGGATTCTCACTTTGGAAAGACCAAAATTCTCTTGAGCTTTACTGCAAGGAGTTCTGAAACTTAAGTTAAGATCCTTGCTTCTCATCACTGCCACTTATTATTTTCTCTGTTACTATCCCAGAGCCCCTGTATCTGACCCATTATTTTACTCTTTTAACTTAGTTAATTCTGATCTGCTTTTGTCCCTTTATCCTGCAGTTGTTGATGTCTGTATTTGACAGCAGCATTAAAGCACATGGGGTTGTTGACAGCGACCCCTTTGACTGGGAGAAAACTGGCACGGATGGATCTCTTACCATGATAACCACATCTACCACTCCTCAGCTACATACGCGGCAGACACCTGCTGCTCTTGGGTGAGTAGGATACCACTGAATTGGAGAATTTGAATCTGTTGAAGGAATATTTCTCACAATTTAACAGTGCTCCCAACTAAGCATTGTTTAGTAATTTAAACAGTGCTCAAAGATTTTTTTGTGGATCACAGCCCTGTAGAACAAACTGGTTCACCACTGTGTGTTAATTGCAGCAATACCTGCTCATCAAAGATCTAGAATTGATCTAATACTTGGGATGCAGTTGCCAACTGATATTTGGCATAGCTGCAGAGAGGACTGTCACATAAGATACCATATGAGATCTATACCACTTGTTCCTATTTACTGTGAAAGTTGGTCTTGTATCTCTCTCAAATCAGTCTTTTACAGTTGAAGTCAATTTGCCCAGCAATAGTAAAACCTTCTGAAAGCATATTCAGAATATAAATATTCAGAAAAGAATAAAGATTAAATCTGTCCACAGAATTTTAAATTGTTCCATATTTCTACAAGCTCCGTAATCAGTAACACTTTTGTAAGACCATGTTCTTGCTTCATTTTCCCAATATGTGGGTGAGATTATGTCAATGTTCATTAAATTAAGTGCAAATTCCAAAACTGGAAACTGTGAACTTGAGCCTATCAGAGATTATTGGGCAAAATCTGAAGCAGGTATCCTAGACAAACTTTGCATAATAAGCTATGGGCCAAAGACACAACAATAAATTATTTATTATAGAATCAATTGATCAGACATCATTTGTAACTGACCCACGTGTATGTGATACAGTTGATTTCCATCCCACAGCCCACTATTCAGTTTACTGAGAAAAAGTGTATGTCCTAACTTGTTTTTGAAATAATAATGTTAATGGTGTATGTCTGAAGCCACACACATACAAAATAAAATTCTGTAAAGAGGACAAAAAGTCTTGCCTGAAAAATCAGATGGCCACTCTAATTTTAGTACCACATTCTGTGTTTATCTTCCAAGTAAGTTTAGAAGCTTAGTAGTTTTGAGTTAGGCATTAAAGGGTTCCTACTTAATATATTTATTTGAATTTTTAAATGCATATATATTTATTTCAAGAACTTGAGTGTCCGATATGCTGATTCTTGTTCCATTTCTTGTTAATTTCTTTCCAGGCTCAAAATTGTAGAACTCCTTGCCTTTTCATTCTTCCTGTAAACTAATCTTCCTAATTTGAAATCTTAGCAACACTTCATGACTTAAAATTCCATTCAGATGCTAGGACTATCCCTTCTGTAGGTTGATGCTGCCTGGTGATGTGTTAAACTGGATGGAATAGATTTCTATAGTGCTGTATTTAGCTTGTTGGATAGGATGCAAATTTTCTCAGGAAGTTGTGAAATGATTGCTATCAAAGAAATGGTTTATGTCAGAAGCAATGGAATAAACTTATTGATAATAACAGTTACTCAGTAACGAGATCATGTAGATTACAGTAGTTTGTGGAACTTCACCTATGTTATCCTAATACAAAAATAACACATTGTGTGATTCCCTGTGAAATAACTCCACAGATGCTGGTCCCATCCACTTTACTTGCACATGGAGAATCCTTGACACTGATCCAGCTTCCTCAGAACCAGCTCTCAGAATGAACAGGCTGTTTAATATTGCTATTTTTATCTGTCAGCCAGGCCTCCCTGCTTAGATCAAGTTAACAGCCCCAGTCAGGGAACTCATATTCTGAGGTCCATCTACTGACGACCTTACAATCACCATATCCTGCATGAATTATCTTGGCAAGATGAAACCTGGATCAGTTTGCAGTAGAAACTGTATTCCAGCTATTCTCAGATTCATGTAGTCTCCAGCCTCCTACCTGATCACCTCAGAAGAACTGATTACTACTTTGATATATACTGTTCTTCTTACTTTATCAGCAAAAGAAAAAACAATTTGTTTTAAATGCAAATACAGCTGCTATTAATACATGGGATTAAAGACAAAAGGAATGTTTTCAGACTTAGGAGCTGTGCCTTGGAGTGATGTCCAATTCCAACTGGCTTGATGATATTCTGCAACTTTGGTGAGGGCAACCAACACTTTAATAATGTTCTGCTGCCTTTGTGTGGGAGCATCCTTGTTCAGTGGCAATCTGTTGTAAGTGACCTGGGTTGAGTGATGTTCCTCATTTTAGGATGGGGCAACCTGGTTTGAAGATGTTCTACACCTTGTGGGGAGCGGCCAGGCTCAATGATGATCTGCACCTTGGCTTGGGGGTGCCCAGGGATCCATGGTGATCTGCATCTTGGAGTGAGAGCAACCTCGGCTCAACAATGTTCTCAATGCAGCTTTACATTTTGTTTCTTGTTTCACTAGGCAGTTAGTCTATTTCAGTTAGTCTTCAATTCAGGTGCTACTTCTAGGACCATCCGTTCATTCTAGGACCATCCATGAATTTTGACGTGTTTTTGAATTACTACTAATACTGCTAATAAAATTGACATGAATTGCATCTTAAGCTCATTGTAAGCTACTGCAGTAATAATGTTGCAATAGCAATTTTGTTTTGATGACTTTTCAGAAAGAGCAGTCTTCAGTCACATAGTTTGGAGTGATGTTGATAGAATGCAAAAAATGATATCTGGAGTCTCAGGTTATGAAGGCAAAGGAAAAAGCAAAGTTTTTTTTAAACTGGGGATTACTCCAGTGCTGTCCTCGCTAATGTTTCACTTAATGCTGTTCATAAACTTGGTCATCCAAAACTATGCTGCCTTATATTGAGACAGAAATAGGAGCAGGAATGGGCTATTTTGCCCTTCAAGCCTGCCTTGTCATTCAACTTAATTACCTGTTCCTGCCTTTTCCCCACATTCTTTGATCCTTTCAGCCCCAAGTGCCACGTTCAACTCATTATGGAAACCATACGTGAGGGGCATGGATAGGATAAATAGACAAAGTCTTTTCCATGGGGTGGGTGAGTCCAGAACTAGAGGGCATAGGTTTAGGGTGAGAGGGGAAAGACATAAAAGAAACCTAAGGGGCAACTTTTTCATGCAGAGGGTAGTACGTGTATGGAATGAGCTGCCAGAGGAAGTGGTGGAGGCTAGTATAATTGCAACATTTAAGAGGCATTTGGATGGATATATGAATAGGAAGGATTTGGAGGGATATGGGCCAGGTGCTGGCAGGTGGGACTAGATTGGGTTAGGATATCTGGTCGACATGGACGAGTTGGACCAAAGGGGCTGTTTCCGTGCTGTACATCTCTATGACTCTCTATAGAGTGTTTTTTGTGTTTGCTAATTTCACAGCTTCATCAATCTAGGTGAAGAAATCTTTCCTCATTTCAGTCCTAAATTCTTCATCTTGAATCCTGAGACAGTGACCCCTGGTTCTGGACTTCCCTGTTATTGGGAATATCCTTTCTGCATTACCCTGCCTAGTCCTGTTAGAAGTTTATAGGTTCAATGCGATTTCCCCTATTTCTGCTGCAAATACATTTCTAACCTATTCAACCTGTCCTCATGAGTCATTTCCACCATCCCACGAATTACTTTGGTAAATGTTCAGTGCATGTGCTCTGTAGCAAGGCCATCCTTCCACAGATAAGACCAAAACTGCGCACACATTTCAGGTGTGGTCTTACCAAGATACTCTGTAACTCTAGCAAGTCATCTGTGCTCCTGTACTCAAATATTTTGCTTTGAAGGCCAACAGACCATTTGCTGCCTTGACTGCCTGCTGAACCTGCATGCTCACGTTCAGTGACCTCATGAACTTCAATTCACCAATGCTAACTGACCAAATTGTCCCATGATCAGGTAGTTCCTCAATTCTAACAATTGTTGCTTTTACATTCCTCCTTACCCTCCTCACCTTTGATCTTCTCCAACCCTGCAACTCTTCAAGATTTCTTCATTCCTCTAATTCTCATCACTTCCACATCTCTAATTTTAATTGTGGCATCATTGACAGCCATGCCTTTAACTGCAACTTTAAACTCTGAAATTCCCTTCCTACCTTTAGAACTCTCTTCTATCCAATCTTTTAAGACCCTTAAAGACTTAGATCTTTGGCCAAGTTTTGGTCATCTTTTCCTAATAAAGTGGTTTGATGTCAATTTTGGTTTGTTAACTTTCCTTTGAAGTGTTTTCGAATAATGTTGATGTAGCACCTGTAGATGGCAACAGATAGGAATAAAAGATGGTGGCACGGTGGCTCAGTGGTTAGCACTGCTACCTCACAGCGCTAGGGACCTGGGTTCATTTCCAGCCTCCAGCAACTGTCTGTGGGGAGTTTGCACATTATCCCCGTGTCTGTGTGGGTTTCCTCCGGGTGCTCCGGTTTCCTCCCACAGTCCAAAGATGTGCAGGTTAAATGAATTGGCCGTTCTAAATTGCCCATAGTGTTAGGTGCATTAGTCAGAGGGAAATGGGTCTGAGTGGGTTACTCTTTGGAGAGTCGGTGTGGACTCATTGGGCCGAAGAGCCTGTTTCCATACTGTAAGGAATCTTTTTTAAAAAAGTGCAAACAAAGAAGCATTAAACAAAAGATAAAGTAGATTGGGAATGGGGCAAAGTAGGACTTAGAATTGGGAGATGGAAAGAACTAGAATCAATTTTTAAAAAAAAAGGAAAATAAAAAGTTTTTAAAACATTTAAAGAATTTTTTATTTTTCTATTACAGAGAGAAAGCAACAGAAAGAAAGAAACTGAGACAGAGTATATGGGATCTACACAGACAGGCTTCACTGTGGACTGGGGGCTAGTCGATCTTGCTTTAAGCTCAGAATTAGGAAAGCTGACGTGAAACTTTAAGTAAAAGAATCATTTTGGAGCTCTGATGAAATATATTCTCTGGTGGGCATGCCTAATTTGAAATGGGGGTGTTACAGAACAGCTGGTGTTCAACTTTCAAAGTACACAAATAAAATGTTTACCATTAACAAATTTAATAAGGTTTATCTTATTTCATTTGTTAAATAGCAAAAACAGTGAAGGAGTACATAGAATATGACGCTGAACACAGTCAGAACAAAATAGCATTTTCCCACTCATGGAATAAGTATAAGACAAGTTTTATTTCAGCATGTACATGTTGACTTTCAAGTCAAGCTGCAGTATCTAGTCATTTCAAACTTTACCAAAGATAAATTGCACTTTATTCCGGTGTCTTTGACTGTATTCCCTGAATATACGTGCAACTGATTAAAGAGTTGTAATGCCAGTTATGGAGCTGATCATTTGCTGTCTCCTATTCAGGAAGTAACATTAACAAACCAAAGGGAGAGGGAAGTATTCACATTACTGAACACATTCTAAGGCAGGGGTTCCCAAAGTGGTTTTAGGACCCCAAGTAGGTTGTGAACTAAAACCTTGGGGGCAGAAATTCTGAGCCCTCAAAGACCACAGCGAAGTTCCTCCTCTTCTCTCCAGGTGTTTTCTCCTCTGCACCATGTTCTCATACACTGCCTTCCCTTCCCCCCCTCTGCTGTACTGGTTCATCGAGGGGTCGTATTACTTTTTGAGCCTTTAAATGGGGTCGCAATGGGAAAACATTTGGCAAACACTGTTCTAAAGCAGTGTAAAAGATACACTAAATGAAAGAAACATAGGCATGAAACAATACTGAGACCTAGTGTGAAATAGAACAATAACAACAGTGAAGATGAGGTGAGGTTTATAGAGAAACTTGTATAGGGAACCCTATCTAAAAGGTGGTTCAGTCTTAATGTGATTTTTCATAATATTTTTAAACCAAGTGACATTTATATTAAATTGGCGATAACTGATAGGAAGTGGTAACATGATAATTGTTATCAAACTAGTAATCCAGAAGCTCAACGAATGTCCTTGAGGCAGAGTTCAAAGCCTGCCACTGGAAATTGAGCAATTTAAATTCAATCAAATAAAATTTGGAATTGAGAAAAAAAAAATTGGTGTTAGTAATGGGAACCATAAAACTACAGCAATGTCCTAAAACCTATTTGGTTCACCCTTTAGGGAAGAAAGTCTAAAAATAAGTTTTTAAAAAATTAATCACAAATTGGATTATATGGTTTTCGTATTTGGTGATGTCACGACAATTTGGTGGTTTGGGAGTAGTGGGGTTGGGGATAATAGGTGGCCAATTCTGGATGAATAACACAAACTACCAGCAACAACCTGCATTTCTAAAGAACATTTTTTGCAGGAGATGTTGATCACATTTCTGTTCAGGAGTAAATACATGTCTGTTGAGTGTGTGCCCAAAATCCTTACAAGTAGGGAGAATTGGGACGAAAGCCCAAAGATATGTCAAGGGGAAGGTTTTTGAAACCACAGCAGATGAAAGCAGAGTGTTCAAGGAATAGGTAATTTGATCATTTCTGGGGCTGAACTGTACCCTGCCCAGACAGAATGGAATTTGCAGAGTTGCGTTGTTGCCTAGGCAATCTGATGGATAGGTACATTCTTAACTCCTGGCTGAATTCCAAATTGGCTCATTCTTGTGTTGTTGGAGTGATTTGGGCTATTTGGGCTCCAAATAGAGATTGCTCGTGGGCATGTTGTTGAGATCTATGAATTCACAATACATTATTTTAAGATGATTTCAGCTAGTCTCCTGAAACATTTAGTTACTGGTCTGTATAAGGTTATCTAAAAGTTTTGCTCACAAAGAAACTAGAAGTCATCTCAAACTACTGTTGATCCATTCTGAAATACTGAAACATATCACCAATGCCAAATACAATTTGTTAATATTTTGAACAGTCTTGCCGTGTTGTTATGGAAAGGAACTAGATACAATTATTATTCTTTGGCTCAAATCCGATATTAATATTTACTCACATTTATGGTAGTACCTTTATTGAAACAAAAGAGAGAAAGCACATTAAGCTTTTACAAAGCAGATTATTAAACTTGACTGCAATATTATAATCATAAATTCCTGCATTGCCAAATGAAAACAAAATGGAACAGTTTTTTTTAGTTCTTAAATTTTCTTCAACATATGTTGGATGCTGTACTGTGTGTGGGAACATAGTTCTCTACTCTTAAATCATACAAGTTTGCAAACACAAAGGTTTTTTGTACAATTTGCTATAAAAGCAAAATGTTTTCCTTACTTTGCTTTAAAATTCTTCCATAATTCCCCTCCCATCACGAAACCCTTTCTTCGTTAAATCATCTTGCATGCAGTACCAGTTTTTGTGTAAGTGCTTTGGTTCCAAGCCTCTGCAACATATTGTTGCAGCCACTAAGAAGCGCACAAAGTGTCCTCTTAATTTTTTCACAACCCCTTTGTTTCCTGGCCAGCCTTCCTCCTAGTAGTTAACCCAATTTGTGAAATGATAGGCATATCCCTGCCATTCTTGATTTTAAAATTTGCTAAACTACCAAGCAATCAAAGAGCTTAAAACCTAATCATTTTAGTCCCCAGAATGTCTTATATTAATATTCCAGCTTGTCCTTTTAATGAGGCAGGATGTTAGATTCTTTTACTTCATGTTGATGACTTGTTCTAAACAGGAGATGTTATTTTATTATTTCCCCATCATGTTTACTTGCTTCCAGTTATTTCCCAACAATAGAACAATTTATTATGGTCATTTAATCAGAAACAAAAACAGAAATTGCTGGAAAAATTCAGCACATCTGGCAGCCATCTGTGAAGAAACATCAGAGTAAACGTTTCTGGTCCGGTGATCCTTCTTCAGAACTGACAGACTTGCAGCATCCGCAGTTCTTTTGGTTTTTATGATCATTTAACCGTTTTGTAGGAAAGGTATGTTCCTTATGTACCAGATATGGTACTTTGCATCTGTCATGTAGGAAAAATCTGTTGTAATTTATTTCTTTCCCACAGCTAAGCAATTAGCGTATCAAAACATTTGATTCCCAGTATGTTCTTATGCTTCTGTGATTCACAAAATATTCTGTGCTACTCACAGGCAGTTAAAGCAGACAATAAATAACTGCTTGGTGTCTCCTCTCCATTATGCTGTGTAGCATCCTACCGCTTTAATGGCCTGGGGCCAAAATTGGCAATCTGAGTGGAACATTGGCTGAAATGTCAGTGAACGCAGAGGTGTACCCTCAATTGTGAATCATAGAGGCCATCGTCTTGACAGTTAACCAGCTGAAGAAAATTAGTTGTCCATTAGCAGTGTTATTATGTGTTCAGTTGCAAGATGTTTTGCAAAGAGTGATACAGCTGAGGCAAGACTCCTGGCTGTGACAAAAATATCACTAAAATAATCATTAAAATTGACGTGCAAAAACAAATTATGACAACATTTTGTCATGCGTGTTGTCTATTCTAAAGCATCTGAATTGTAATAGGATTTTGCAAATATATGTTGTAATATCCATAAATAGAAATGTTCGTTCACTGTGACTTACTGAATAATTTCAGGACAGTATTTCAATGTGCAATTCCAGCTTTCAGCATAAAAAGGCCAGTAAACCTTTGTGCCTATGTTGACGCATTGAAAGAGCTCCCTGATGAGCCATCTCTCCTCTTTCCTCGTAGTCCTGCACTTCCTGTTCAATTAATATATCCAATTGACTTTTGAAAATTAAATCTGCTTCCACATTTCATAAAGACAATGCATTCCAAACCACATGAAAGGTATCTTTGTCATTGTCAGTCACACAAGTACGCACTCAAGAAACACATGTTAATCAATTTTGGAAATTTCTATTTTTCTTTTTGTCTTCTGGAAAATTGACTATATAAAATATCTTGCCACTTGTATTTCAACAGAATTGCTAATGCTTCACTGGTGCCAGGAGATCTGATGAAAGAAAATACTGATGAGGTACTGCAGGATGAACAGCTTAGTGATGGCGAGAATGTTGTTCCAGGCATCATTAGTCCTGAAAGAATGGCAGAAATGCAAGAAGCCCATAACCCTCAAGTTCCTTATGTTGGGGAGAAGGATGTTTGGGAAGAAATGGACATTAATAGAAACAAAATGAAGATGACTGGCTGTAAGGTAAATTGGGTTTCACCGTCTCAGACGAGGGTGGTAGAGATGATAGGAAATTGTAGAGATCATAATATTTTTGAAATATATTCATGTTTGCCACTTTTATGAAAAGATATATGAAGCTCTGTTCTTATATGGAAATGACCCTAATATAACCTTCCATTTTTCCCACCATTGACAGAGAGCCATTCTACTTTTTAAGTTACAAGGTATCATTTTATCAGTGCAGGTATGCTATCGGGTATATACAAATATATTATCTATTATCTAGATATTTTCAAGGGCAAGCAAGAATAAAACCTTGTACAGATGATGCAAAGTAGTGATTTAAGCTATTATTAAATTGGACTTAGATTATTTTGTTTGTTGATTTTTAGTGTTCCCTGAATGGTACTGTTTATGGCTTTGTTATTATTATGAAGTTGAAGCCATGTATTGTACCTTTTAAGAGAGAGTGAAGACGGTTTTGGTAGTGAACGTTTGCAGACAACTGTCATGTGACATGTTTCCAGAATGTACTGGAAAATTGAAAATGTGTAACATTTGACTGTAAACTAGATGCCTCAATTATTTTAACCACCATTTGAATTTAACTAATCAGTTTAAATTATCCCCCAGGATGCTAAAACCCAATCAAATTTGAATTTTACTGTTTTAACAACATTGAACCAATGAGGCGATCCGATGTTTGGGGTATAAATAAACCAGCGTTTTGAGAGTTAGCCAGAGAGAGAGTGACAACCTGCCATCTAGAAAGAGAGAGAGTGCCATCCAAAACACACTCTATCAAAGGTATCTTTTTCATGTGCAACATCTTTGCAGCAAAAGACCAAAGATGACCCAGGGAGATCTGCAGCAGAAGAAGACCAAGACCGACAGAGGATGACAGCCGCTCTCTGGTTTTGAAAATTTAATGTAGTTTTAATAGGGGCTTTTATTGGATCAGTATATTGTTATAGAGTGAGAGATGGCTAACAGACATTCAAGGGAAAGGAGGTTTAGAGTTGTAAATAGTTGTTGTTTAATGTTCACTTTTAGAGTTAAAGAATAAAATTGATATTTTTCTTGAAATAGTGGAATTTGGGGCGTTCTCTGTCTCTCATACTTTAACAGTTTACGGAGCGAGGTGAGCTTTTCTGTGTGTTTGGTTTAATTAGCAGAAGGGTTCACCGCCATGTTGTAACATTATTATGCAATCTAGTGAGTGTGTCTGCATGAGAGCAATCTTCCTCTCCCATCTACTCATTTACAGATTGCACACCAACAAAGCAGACTGGTCCTTACACGGACAACTAAACAACTAACTGGATGAGGAGGACACTCCACAAATATCCTCCTCATCATTGTCAGCTTGCGCACAAGCTCAGCATATCAATTCAAAAGAAATATTTGCAACCATCTTCAACTAGAAGTGTTGACTTGATAATCTGCCATTGAGGTCTCCAGCACCACGGATAGTAGCCTTTAGCCAATTTGAAGTGACTCTACATGATATCAAGAAAGGCTTTAAGATGCAAAGTACCACAAAGGCTGTGGGCCCTGACAACATTTCAGCATTAGTACTGAGGGCTTATACTCCAGAATTGACTGTGCCCCTAGCTAGACAGTCCCAGTACAGCAATAACATTTTCAGCTACCTAACAATATGGAAAATTGCACAGGTATGTCTTGTACACAAAAAGCAGGACAATTGAACCCAGCCAATTACAACTCACTTAGAGTGCTGTCAGTCATCAGTAAATTGATAAAAGGTATCCTTGACAAATGGCACCACTTGGCAACAGTCTGCTTAATTTGGTTTCTGATGTAATCATAGCCTTTGTCTAAACATGGGTAAAAGGGCTTAAATCAGGGGTGAGGTGAAATGATTGTCTTTGAACTCAAAGCAGCTTTTAACTGAATATGGAATCAAGGAGGGCTGTCAAAACTGGAGTCACTGAGAATCAAGGGGATAACTTTCCACTGGTTGGAATTATTAGCACAAAGTGGTGGTTGTTGTTGGAGGTCAAATGTCATATCCTGAGACATTGCTACAGAAGAACTCAGGATATTATCCTTGATATAATCATCTTCAGCTGCCTCATGAAGAACAGAAAGTAGAGATGTTTACTGATGATTGCACAGTGTTTAACACTGATAATAACTCATCTGGTACTGATGCAGTCTGCGTTCATATGTAGCCAGGCTTGGACAATGCTCATGAGTGTGCACTGCTAAGCTACAGTTATGCGGCTTGACACTTCAGTGTTGCCAATGACCATCTCTGACAAGAGGTAATCTAACCATCTCCCTTCGATATTCAATAAAATTATAATCACATAATTCAGGACTATCAGCATCCAGGATTTTACTATTGACCAAAAGCTAAACTGGGCCAGCTGGATAAGTACTGTGGCTGAAAGAGCAGTCCAGAGCCTGGGAATTGTGCAGTGAATAACTCACCTCCTGACTCTCCAAAGCCTGTTCACCATCAACAAGGCATATGTCAGGAGTGTGACTAAGTACTCTGGCTTGACAGAATGAGTGCTGCTCCAACACAGGATCAGTGCGGTGACTCAACATTGATGTGTACCCCAGTATTTGGGTGAGCGGACTGAAGATATGAATGCTAAGTTTATTGATGACACAAAGACAGGTTGGAGGAGAACATCAGGGAGGCTTAAAAAGGGATATGGATAATTTAATCAGTGGGAAAATGTGAAATTGTCCACTTTGGCAGGAAAAATAATAAAAAGCTTATTATTTATATGCCAGGTTGAAGAACTCTTGAAATGTAGAGGGCTTTTTTTGATTAGATTAGATTATTTACAGATTAGATTAGATTACTTACAGTGTGGAAATGACCTTGTGTTCGAAATGCCTCAAAAGATTAATATGCGGGTGTAGTAATGAGGAAAGCGAACAAAATGTCCTGGTTTTGAGAAGAATTGAATACAAAAGTAGGTAGATTATGCTTCATTTATATGGAGCACTGCTGAGACTGCATTTGGAGTTCTATGTACAGTATTGATTTCCTTATTTAGGGAAGGATTGCCGTAAGTCCAGAGAAGGTTTACTCAGTGAATATCTATAACGGGCAGATGTGTTATGAAGAAGGTTTGGACAGGCTAGCTAGGTTTTTTTAGAAATCTAGTCAGGATGAGTGAACAATAAGTTTGAAATGGTGCATAGCCTAAAATCCAATACAGTAAAGATAGTGTTTCACTAAAGAAAGAGAATCCATTGTTTTGCAGTTGTCTAACACCCTATGGTCTTACATGTGATGGAGGTAGGAAGGGAGCTAGAAACAAATACAGGTATCTGGTGGAAAAACTGCACAATACGGAATAAAGGGGCCAAATGGCATTAAGGATACTTTCACTATTTTTACATGTGACTTTTAAAAATTGTTTACTTGTATTGGCTTTGCATCTTAATTATAGAAATGTCTCAAGTTCTGGAATCACTAGCAATTTTTAGAACCTAATTACTGACTCTAACTCATTTGTGCCATGTGGAGCTCATGATGTAATGGTTCGAATATAATTTTGTTGAATTATATTTCAATTGTATGGTGTAATTCAGGTTATTGCTGGACAGTAATTGGTCATTTGTTTCAGGTACTAATCAAATTAGAATTGAACTGTTTGTAGATACAAGATAAGTCTCCATTAGTTTCTGTGGAAAACGTTCTCTGTTTTAGTGTATGTTTTGGTAACTACTATATCTGCTTTTCCAGAAGCAGTTTCTGTCTTGTAAGAACTGGATTCAACATTTGTGTACAAACATTTTTGAGTGACATCTGTATGATGACTTTGGGAAGCCATGGAAATTAACTGTACTAAGAACAATTTTCTGTTAAATGTGAAATAATTTCTAACAGATCATTCTATTTAGAGTCCGCAAAGAGAGCAATGTCAGAATAGTATTCCTTGTCCTTTTGGTCAGGATTTTGTCCTAACATGACCACTTTTGTGTACCAAGGTAATGAATGATCCTTTACCAATGGATTCTTCATGGGTTTGCTTGTGGTAAATTACAGGATGTATTGATCAATGCAATGTAACATACAATAAAGCATCAGGGATTATGGTGAATGAAGTTATGCTCTTATGAGTGTTGGGCCATGACTTTTAGTGGTAACACATTGAGCACCAAGACAGAAGGCTCTGAATTCAAGTTCCCCCTGCTAGACTTGAGTCCAAAATGTGGGTTGTCCACTACAACAGTCTTAAAGCAGTGCTGTAGTACTGCAAAATCGTTTTTCAAATGAAGTCCATGTTTGCGCAAATAGATGCAAAAGATTTATGGCATTATTTGAGCACAAGTGAGAGTTATGATTGTCTTTATCAATATCTATCCTTCTATCAGAGCCACTAAAGGTGATTAGTTGAGAATGATTTATCTTCCTTGATTTTGTATTCTGTGCCTTACTTAATAAAGCCTGTGATCCTGTATGCTTTATTTACAACTCTTTCAAACTGTTCTGTTATCTTCATTTATCTGTGCACATGTGCAACCAGGTCCTTCTGCTCCGCTGACTTTTAGAATTTTATCCTTTATTTTGTATTATCTTTCCATATTCTTCCTACCAAAATGTATCACTTCACACTTCTGTGTTGAATTTAATCTGCTACCTTTCTGCCTATTCCATCAACTTGCTTATATCCTTGTTGAAGCTGCACACTAGCCTCCTCACAGTTCACAATAATTTCAAATTTTTTTGTCATCACAAGTTTTGAAATTGTATCCTATAAACCAAGGTTCCTAGTATTTATTCAGGGATACAACAGTTTGAGCATTAATCACTGGGGAATTCTATTATAACCTCTTGTAAATACCCAATTAATGGTCCATGTGTTCTAGTTCCTAATGAAGGGTTTTTTGCCCAAAACGTCGATTTTCCTGCTCCTCGGCTGCTCCCTGACCAGCTGTGCTTTTCCAGCACCACAGACTCAACTCTAATCTCCAGCAACTGCAGTCCTCACTTTTTCCTGTGGGAGACTTTAAGATTCATAATCTGAGAGTCAGGTGTCATCCATTTAAGACGGACGAAATACCTCCTCATCTGTCTGAGGGTAGAACATCTGTGGAATTCTTTACCGCAGAGAGCTGTTGAGGCTGAATTGGTAAGTGCATTCAAGCCTGAGATAAACTGAGTTTTAATCAGTATGGGAATCGAACGTTGTGGTGAAAAGATAGGTAAGTAGAGTCAAAGTTTTTTTTAGATCAGCCATGATCTTACTGAATGATAGAGCAGACTTGATGGGTGGAATGGTCTGCTCCTTATTTGTTATAGTATTTGCAAATGTTTGGAGGAATGAAAGATGATTTGATTGAAGCATATGAGATGCTGACAGGTTGCCTGTGTTTCCTCTTGTGGGAAATTTTACATCTAAAGGGCCACTATTTTAAAAAATAAAGGCTTTCCCATTTCGGCCAGAGGTGAGCAGAATGCAGAATTTCTTTCTCTGGGGGCTATGAGTCTTTGGAGTGCTTCCGTGAAAACAGTATTCTTGAATCTCTCTAATGAAGATGTAGATTGATGCTTGATGGACAAGGAGCTGAAATGTTATTGGGGTTAGCCAAAAATCAGGAATGTGGAGTAGTCCGATCAACCATGATCTTAGTGAATGGTGAAGCAAGCTTGATGGACTGAGTGACCTACTCCTACTCTGAATTCATCCATGTATAAGATTCCAATCATATGGCCAATTGTGCTATTGTCTCTATTATTTCATAAATTATAACTTTGTTCACAAGTTGGTGCAGCACTTTAAGGTGTGTGTTGCATTTAATAATCAGCATGAAGAATACTGGCTAAATATACCAGCCTGCTCGAAAGCCCTATGTTGAGCCCAGTGTTTCAGTCCATTACAACAACTTGTCAGCAATAAGTAAATTCGCTTATCTTGGGAGCACACACTATGTTAACAAATAAATATTTTCATGAATTGCCAAAGCGAGCACAGCCTTTCACAGACTGAGTGCCATCTGGGAGCAAGGAGGAGCACATCAGCCCATCAAACTGAAAGTCTAGAGCAAATGTCCTGCCCATTTTGATCAATGCACGGGAGTCTTGGCATGACACTGGTGCAGAGTCAAGAGGATCAATTACATTCACTTCAGCTGCCTTTAGAAGCTTCTGAAAATTGCAGACACTGACGTACTCAGCTCAACTGAGCTGGTTTGCAAATGTTCATACCATACCAAGCCAATCACAACTGAGTTGGGTTGGCCATGTAGCCAGAATGCCTGATACTTGGTCACCAAAAGGCACCTTCCAGTGTCTGGAGTAAATGCTCGTGGTGGTCAGAGGATGTGCTACAGGGACACCCCAAAGAATTCATTTAGGATTTTGATATCTCCTTAGATGCCTAGAAGAAGTTCACCCAAGGCGATTACACCACAGTGCAAGACAGATGATGTGAAGAGAGAAAATCCTGAGCCAATAATTTGTCCAAATTAATAACTCAGTTAGTCTGCAGTATCTTACTCTATCTGCAGTGAACTTACCAAGGATAGATCTCCTTAATAGTAACCTACGACCCATTGGATACCAGCTAAATACCTCAGAAGATGAACATAAATACCTCAAAGGACAAATGAGAGACATCTCATCACACCATCAATGCATTCGGTAACTTCATCAAAAAATTGAATCAGTTTAGTTAAGCAGAATCTGCTTTTAACATCAATAATAAAAGGTCTAAGGTCACAGAAAAGATAGCAAGAGTCTGGTAATTAAGTCCATCACAACATCGCCAGCTGTCTAAATGAGCTATCCATATTTTCCCTTTCACAAAAGAGCTTCCCATATTCTGTCCTTGGCCTCTGCAATCAATAATTCAAAATTGATACCCTGTGTTTCTTTCTCGTTCTCTCACTTTTTTATAGTTTAAATCATAGACCTCCACTACTGCAAAATTCGAAGTGCATGTCACAACTATATGTTATATCGCATTTGGAGTATTATGTGCAGTTTTGGTCACCACACTACCAGAAGGACGTGGAGGCTTTGGAGAGAGTGCAGGGAACATTCACCAGGATATTACGTGGTCTTGAGGGAATTGACTAAGAGGAAAGGTTAAAAGGCCAAGGGTTGTTTCCACTGTAAAGATGGCAGCTGATAGTCAGAAGCTGTTTCCCAGGGTTGAAGTTTCAATTGCAAGGAGGCACAGTTTAAGATGAGAGGGAGAAAGGTTTAAGGGTCAAGTGCAAGGGAGGTTTTTCACACAGAGGGTGGTAGGAGTCTGGAATGCACTGCCAGAAGTGATGGTGGGAGCAGGCACGTTGGCAACATTTAAGAGGCATCTGGATGGTTACATGAATAGGGAGGGAATACAGGGATATGGACCGAATAAGTGCAGAAGGTTAATTTTTTTCAGTTCAGTTTAGAGCATGATGATCGGCACAGGGGCTGAAGGGCCTGTTCCTATGCTGTACTTCTCTTTGTTCATTGTTCTTTGACTCGTTCAGTCTCTGTAACCACCTGAACCATGTGTTCACTGCGGTCTTTCAAACAGCCTGTGAATCCTTCCCAAATACATCGCACTTTAAGAACAGGAAGATACAATAGTTGTGGTAAACCAGAGGCTTAATAAAATATTGCTTGATAACCTTTTGTTATAAAACAGCATTTTCTATGATTTCCCTGTGATTAATTCCAAAAGAGAATTTCAGTCAATATGAGCGGCACGGTGGCACAGTGGTTAGCCGGGTTCAATTCCCGCCTCAGGCAACTGTCTGTGTGGAGTTTGCACATTCTCCCCATGTCTGCGTGAGTTTCCTCCGGGTGCTCCGGTTTCCTCCCACAGTCCAAAAATGTGCAGGGTAGGTGAATTGGCCATGCTAAATTGCCCGTAGTGTTAGGTGAAGGGGTAAAGGTAGGGGTTGCTCTTTGGAGGGTCGGTGTGGACTTGTTGGGCCGAAGGGCCTGTTTCCACACTGTAAGTAATCTAATCTAAAAATCTAATCTAAAGGCATTGTGAGGAAAGTTGTTTGATGTGAATGACTTTACTCATTATCAAACATAGAATAATACAGAGCAGCATAGGTCCCTCGGCCCTCGATGTTGCGCCGACCTGTGAACTAATCTAAGCCCATCACCCCACACTATCCCCGTCATCATCCATATGCTTATTCAAGGACTGTTTAAATGCCCCTAATGTGGCTGAGTTAACTACATTGGCAGGCAGGGCATTCCACGCCCTTACCACTCTCTGCGTAAAGAACCTGCCTCTGACATCTGTCTTAAATCTATCACCCCTCAATTTGCAGCTATGCTCCCTCTTACAAGCCGACGTCATCATCCTAGGAAAACTACTGTCACTGTCCACCCTATCTAATCCTCTGATCAGCTTGCATGTCTCTATTAAATCCCCTCTTAGCCACCTTCTCTCTAAGTCTCTCAGACTTTCCTCATAAGACCTTCCCTCCAGATCAGGCAGCATCCTGGTAAATCTCCTGTGCACATTTTCCAATGCTTCCACATCCTTCCTGTAATGGGGTGACCAGAACTGTACACAATATTCCAAGTGTGGCTGCACTGGCGTTTTGTACAATTGCAACATGACATCACTGCTCTGGAACTCAATCCCTCTACCAGTAAAACCTAACACACCATATGCTTTCTTAATAGCACTATCAACTTGGGTGGCAACTTTTAGAGATCAATGTACATGGACACCAAGATTGCTCTGCACATCCACACTACCAACAATTTTTCCAATGATCTAGTATTCTGCCTTCCTGTTATTCTTCCCAAAGTGAATCACCTCCCATTTAGCTGCATTGAACTCCATTTGCCACCTCTCAGCCCAATTCTGCAGTTTATCCAAGTCCCCCTGCAACATTCTTGCACACTCTCCACCACTCCACTGACTTCAGTGTCATCTGCAAACTTACTTACCCATCCACCTATGCCTGCGTCTTACTCATTTATAAAAATGACAAACAGCAGGGTCTGAAAACAGATTCTTGTGGCATACCACTAGGAACCAGACGCCAGGCTGAATATTTTTCAACAACCACTACTCGCTGTCTTATTACAGAAAGCCCAGTTTCTAATCCAAATGGCTAAATCACCCTAAAATCCCATGTCTTTGTATTATCTCCAAAAGTCTACCATGTGGAACCTTATCAAAGGCTTTACTGAAGTCCATATACACACGTCAACTTCCCTACCCTCATCCACATGCTTGGTCACCTTCTAAAAAAACTCAGGTTTGTGAGACACGACCTGCCCTTAACGATACCATGTTGACTATCTCTAATCAAATTGCTGCTTGCTAGATGAATATAAATCCTATCTCTTGTAATCCTTTCCAAAACTCTTCCTACAACAAATGTAAGGCTCGCTGGTCTATAATTATCTGGTACATTTCTACTGCCCTTCTTGAACAAGGGCACAGCATTTGCCATCCACCATTCCTCTGGTACTAAACATGTAGACGATGACAACTCAAAGATCAAGGCCAAAGGTTTTGCCATTTCCTCCCTAGCTTCCCAGAAAGTCCTCAGACAAATCCCACCTGGCCCAGGGGATTTATCTACTTTCACACCTTCTAGAATTGATAACACCTCCTCATTACTAACCTCAATCCTTTCTAGTCCAATAGCCCGTATCTCAGTCTTCTCCTGTACAACATTCTTTTTCTGAGTGAAAACAGATGCGAAATATTTGCTAAGCACCTCTCCGATCTCCAGACACAACTTCTCACAACTGTCTTTGACTGGTCCTATTCCTACCCTCGTCATCCTTTTATTCCTCACATACCTATAGAAAGCTTTGAGTTCCCCTTTATTCTAGAGTCCCCTCATGCCACCTCCTTGCTCTTATTAACTCTCTTTAAATCCTTCCTAGCTAATCTGTAACTCTCTATCGCCTCATCTGAACCATCTTGTCTCAACGTCACATAAGCCTCCCTCTTCATCTTAACATGAGATACAATTCCTTTAGTAATCCACGGTTCCCTTACCTTATCCCTGTCTCCCTGCCTGACAGGGACATACCTATCAAGGACATGCAATCAACATTTTGATTGTCCCCATCCCCTGCATTTTGCTACCCCATTCTATGCCTCCTAAGTCTTGCCTAATCAAATTATAAATACCCTTTCCCCATCTATAACTGTTGCCCTGTGGCATGTACCTATCCCTTTCCATTGCTAAACTAAATGTAACTGCATTATGGTCACTCTGTCCAAAGTGCTCACCTACCACTAAAGCAAATGCCTGGCATGGTTCATTACCAAGTACCAGATCCAGTGTGGCTTCCCCTCTTGTTGGCTCTTCAACATACTGTGTCAGGAAGCCCTCCTGCGCACATTGGACAAAAACTGATCCATCTGACATATTAGAGTTATTGCATTTCCAGTCAATGTTGGGGAAGTTAAAGACCCCCTAATGACCACCTTGTTCCTTTCACTCTTACCCAGAATCATTTTGCCGATCCTTTCCTCCACATCCCTGGAACTCTGCGGAAACCTATTAAAAAACAAACCCCAGCAATGTGATCTCTCTTCTGTTTCTAACCTCAGCCCATACTACCTTAGTAGACGAGTCCTCGTCAAAAGATCTTTCAGCCACCGTTATACCATCCTTGACTAACAAAGTCACACCTACTGTTGTATCACCTTCCCTGATCTTAATGAAAGATCTAAACCCTGGAACTTGCATCATCCGTTCCTGACCCTGCTTTATCCATGTCTCCGAAATGGCCACAACGTTGAAGTTCCAGGTACCTATCCACGCTGCAAGCTCACCTACCTTATTCCAGATACTCCTGACATTGAAGCAGACTTCAAACCAGCTTGCTGTCTGCCAGTATGCTCCTGTGACCGTGAAATCCTGTCCATGTCCTCCCTGTGCACTAGAACTATACCACAAGTTCCCATTCCCCTGCTGAGCTAGTTTAAACCCACTCGCATAGCACTAGCAAATTTCCCACCCAGGATATTAGTATCCCTCTGGTTCAAGTGAAGACCGTCCTGTTTGTAGAGGCCCCACCTTCCCTCGAATGAGCTCCAATTATCCATATTTCTGGAACATTGCTCACCCTGCACTGCCATCCATGCTCGTCCCCTTATCAGAAAGTACAAAAGAAGAGAAGCTTGCCTGATGTGACTGACTTACTTCAACTATTAGTTAATGAAAAGAAATACATCTACTTTAACTGAAAGGCAGGTATTATGTTTTCATTTGGTCTAATTTGAGGAACCCCATTGGCAAACTGAGCATTAAGTAATTGCTCAAGACATAAGTTGTTCTCTTCACTGTCCTTCATTAACCAACTTAAATTTGTGATTGACGAAGATGATTTTTATGAATATGGGTCATGTTGCTAAACTTTTAATTTTGTTATAATTTTAGCTGTAATACCTGTACTTAAAATATAACTGTTTATTCCTTAATAAAAGAAACAGTTTTGCTTTAGTAGCATTTCTAACATAGTGACATAAGTGGCTTTTGGCTTCATCTAACACAGATTTATCGCTGATTCTCCAAAAGACTGAATTTCAGATCAATTATGCATATTAGAAAATATTCATGCTTTTTTAATTGAATGAATATTTTGTTTTAATGGATGAATTTTAATTTAAATTTGCATCCAGCTGAGTTGCATTGAGGCTAAAACTGCAGTTTAAGAATAATCACACTGGATAAACATTAGAAGTCAGAGAAATCATTGAATCTGAGAAATCTACAGTACCGAAAGAGGACTTTTGGCCTGTTGTATCTGCACTGGTCAGAAATAACCACTTAACAATCCTAATCCCATTTTCCAGCAGTTGGCCCAAAGCCTTGTATGCCTTGGCATTGTAAGTGTATATCTAAATATGATTTAAATATGAAGGGTTTCTGCCTCTACCACCCTTACAGGCAGTGAGTTATACCATACTCTGAATGAAAACACTTTTCCCCACATTCTCTCTAAACTTCTGTCCTTTACCTTAAATCCATGCCCCCCAATCATTTATTCCCCCTCCCCCCCCAACCCCCAAAGGGCAACTTTTCTTCCATTATGTGCTATCCATGCCCCTGATAATGTCATACATCTCAATCATATCCCATCTCAATTTCTTCTGCTTGATGGAAAACAACCCCAATCTGTCTTCATAACTGAAACTCTCTAGCCCAGGCAACATTGTGGTAAATCTCCTCTGCAGCCTCTCCAGTGCTGTTATATCCGTCCTGTAGTGGGGATTTCTTGTGACCTGACCAACATTTTATACAGCTCTAGCCTAACCTCCCTGGTTTTAAACTCTATGCAATGAATGTGTCATCTTAACCACTTTATCCACTCGTCCTGATGCCATAAGGGACCGGTGTACATGCACACCAGGGTTGCTGTGATCTTTTGTGCTTCCCAGGGTCCTACCATTCATCATTTATTCCCTTGCCTTGATTGTCCTGCCCAAGTGCATCACCACACATTTATCCAGATTGAATTTGATTTGCCACTGATGGCCCATCTGAACAGCCTGTCTACGTCTTATTGTAGTCTTAAGGCTATTCTCCTCACTACTTAGCATCCCACCCATGTTTGTATCATCTGTGAATGAGATTTATTTGACAGTAACAATTAACTTTTTTGATAAACAGGGAATATTCCCCTCAACCCAAAACATGGCAGGCAAAGCTGAAAATGTTGCCATATACTCATCTTGTACTTGGAGGAAGGAAGTGTAATTAAAGGAGAAACTGAAAGTCTTTTCACATTGAACAACTTCCCTTTGTTCCTGTCCTAATCAGGTCTCTTTACTTACCTATTTATCCAATACATCAACAATTGTATCAATGCCACTTCCTGCTCATGCTCTGAATTCCAGAGTGTGAGGTTTGAACAACTGAAAGTTCAGCTGCCAATTGTGGAGTGATTAAAATTGAGGATGCACAAAAGAATAAATGCCTTGAAGGGTTGAAAGCCAAAGGAGATTAAATGATAGGGAGGGCAAGCCAGTCAGGGATTTGGAGAAAAAAAGGAGAAGCTTGGCCCAAACCTCTGGAATCCTCTCCATGAACTTTTTCACTTTTCTGGCTGTGTCTCTTCTGTTAAGATGCTCCTGAAACCTGAGTCTTTGATCAAGCTTTTCGTCCTCTGTCCTGACTTCTCTTTCTGTGACTGTTGTTAAGTACCTTGTGGGTGTTTCCCATAAATAATGTGCCAATATGCCATACAAATTCAAGTACAGTCTATTGCGATATAACACAGTAGTTTTGTTCCTGTGCGATCTTGCTTTATAAGAAATCATGTAATAACAGTACAATTTAAACCAAAGGGACCGTAATCGTGCTATAACAGGTAAGGAAAGCTTGAGTTCTACAAATAATAGTGTCAATTCTTCAATTGTGTTGTAGCCTATTTGTGTTGAAGAAACACGAGTTACAGCTGAACCAACTGTGACTCTTTTAATCCACCTGAGAAGATTGTGTAGGATTTCAGTTTAATGATTCACCCAAAAGATGTCTGTTAAAATCAGCTGTACAAGTAACTAATAAAACACTGACTAAGTAGTTGGATAGTTAACAGTGAAAAGAGAAAGGATAACATCATGAAACATAAGGGGTGATAGACAAAACAGACTGTAAAATACTCTTTAATGTCTACACTTACAATTAGTGGTGTTTGTGGCAAATACAGTGAACTACTTTTCATTTTGGAATGCAGGGTGTTACAGAAGAAGAAAACAGCCATGGTGCTGGAAATGGGCCTCAAAATGGGCCAAGTCTGGGCTCCCCAGTGAAGGTGAGGTCTGAGACTTTGCAACCAGATCGTGATGTCCCACTATTAAGAAAGTTAAGATCCATACATAGCTTTGAGTTTGAAAAACGTATCGCTTTGGAACCAAAACCCAGCACTGATAAATTCTTGGAAGCCTGGTAAGTGTCTTTTTATTCAACTTTGGCTTATCTATTTTTCCATCAGTATATTCACTTTTTACTGAAGGAAGAGAACGCAAGAAAATTATTTATGCTTAGCACTGCTCATCTATTAATTGGAAACTTGTTTCTTAGGGCGGTCATTAAAAAGAAAATCACTAATCTTACATGAAGCATAGAAAATAGGAGCAGATGTAGGCCATTTGATAATAGCTGATTATCCAACTATCTACATTGGCCAGACTTTATGCTCTATGATCCCCTTAGCTTAAGAATGTTATCTAACTCCTTCCTGATAACATCCAATATTTTGCCCTCAACTGCCTTCTGTGATAGAGATTTTCACAGACTTATTGCTCTCTGGGTGAAGACAAATCTCCTCCTTTCAGTTCTAAATGGCCTGACCTATATCTTTTAGACTGAAAACCCTAGTTCTGGTTTGCAGTCACCAGGAACATCCTTCCTTTGAAACCTGAACACTATGGGATAATTTAGCATGGCCAATCCACCTAGCCTGCACATGTTTGGATTGTGGGAGGAAACTGGAGGAAACCCACGCAGACGAGGGGAGAATGTGCAAACACTGGCACCACTCCCCACCTCTTCCGCTGCTACATTGGTGACTGCATCGGCGCCACCTCATGCTTCCACGAGGAGGTTGAACAGTTCATCAATTTCTCGACACATTCCACCCCAACCTCAAATTCACCTGGACCATCTCTGACACCTCCTCCCTTTCCTAGACCCCTCCATCTCCATCACGAGGACCGACTGAGTCCTGATGAAGGGCTCCGTTGATTCTCCTGCTCCTCGGATGCTGCCTAACATGCTGTGGTTATCCAGCAACACACACTCTACTCTGATCTCCAGCATCTGCAGACTTCACTTTCTCCAAACTCCACACAGTCGCTCAAGGCTGGAATCGAACCCAGGTCCCTGGCGCTGTGAGGCAGCAGTGCTAGCCACTGTGCCACCCTCAGGTGGCTCAGTGCTTAACATCCTAAATTAATCTAGTCCCATTTGCCAGGATTTGACTCTCAACCCTTTCTATTCATGTACCCTCACATGCCTTTTAATTGTATCAGCCTCCATCACTACTTCTGGCAGCTCATTCCATCCACAACCACCCTCTGCATGAAAAACTTGCCCCTTAGGTCCCTTTTATATCTTATGCCATCTAGTTTAGGACTCCCCTACCGGAGGGAGATGACCTTGTCTATTTCCCTATCCATACCCCTCATGATTTTATAAACTTCTATAAGGTTACCTCTCAGCATGCAACACTCCAGTGGAAAAAGATTCAACCTATTCAGCTGCTCCCTATAGTTCAAACCCTCCAACCCTGGCAATATCCCTGTGCATCGTTTCTGAACCCTTTCAAGTTTCACAACATCCTCCTATGTCAGGGAGACCAGAATGTGGCCTAACAAGTGTCCTGTACAGTTGCAACATGACCTCCTAACTCCTACAATCAATGCACTGACCAATAAAGGGAAATGTACCAAAAACCTTTGCTCCTCTGTCAACCTGTGACTCCACCTTCAAAGAGCTATGAACCTGTTAAGGTTTGCTCTGCTCAGCATTTGTTGCTGCTCCGACTGAGGTCAATCTGGGCCTCACTCCATAAGCTTTTGTCGGGAGGTTCCGCTGCTGCTTTTCATCCCCAGGTGCACTGTGCTAATCGCTGGTTGCTATTCCAACAAATCATATCCTCGGACAGCCTGTGCATTGTCCAGTTGCAGAAAATTAAGTTTTATAGGTCTCATCATAAATATAAACTTATAATAGTATTGAAATAGCTGCAGATAAATGCATTATCTTGCTTAGAATCCGATCGCTTTGGTATTACAGCTGGTTTGTTCTGTAGTTTTCCATTTAGTACATAGAGCTAATGGGGCAGAACAGATGAAGGAAAGAAAACAATACATTTAATTTTATTTTCAATGTTTGTCACACGTTAGAGGCCTGAATTTAGGCCTCTTTCCCTTTAGAGCCATTCTGGTCATTCTGGCTACATGCCACAGTGTCCCATGTATTTGAGTGAAGTTTCCAATTTTGGAACATTATGGAGCTGATATAGAGTTGCTCTACCAAAGACGTGCAGACTACCCCTATGGCTACTGCTACATACGAAAGAAATGAAGCCTTGCAAAATCCACAATCTCGGAATGCACCGAAGAGTTTCATATTCAATTAAGTACTTCTAAAGTTGAATGGGTGCTGTTATCCTTTCATATTGGTTATTTTCGAATCAATCTGTTCAGAGGTATTATTGTACACCTTTTGGTGCAGATGAGACTTGAACCTGACTCAGAGGTAGGGCACTAGGGCACTACCACTACACCACAGGAACAAAAGTAGGCTGGTCAATCCCACAAACATGTTCCTTCACTAAGTGAGATCATGGCTAATCTGCAGCCTAACTCTATATACCTGCCTGTTCCATATCATTGAGTCACAGAGATGTACAGCACAGAAACAGACCCTTCAATCCAACTTGTCCATGCCGACCAGGTATCCCAACCTAATCTAGTAACACTTGCCAGCACCTGGCCCATATCCCTCCAAACCCTTCTAAATCAAATACCCATCCAGATGCCTTTTTAAATGTTGCATTTGTACCAGCCTCAACCACTTCCTCTGGCAGCTCATTCCATACTCACACCACCCTCTGTGTGAAAATGTTGCCCCTTTGGTCCCTTTTAAATCTTTCCCCTCTCACCCTAAACCTATGCCCTCTAGTTCTGGACTCCGCAACCCCAGGGAAAAGACTTTGTCTATTTATCTTATCCATTCTCCTCATGATTTTATAAACCTTTATGTTAATCCAGTGACAAGTAGATTTGTCACTTTCACAGGAATGAGAATGGCCACCAGAAACATAATACATATAAAACAACATATTGAAAATCTTCAACTCCAGTTATCTTCTGTAACTGTTTTACATTGTTTTTGACAGGTTTGGATTTTTAGTTAGTTTTTGGCAGTTGCTGTTGTGGCCTTGAAGAAGTGGAAGCTATTTATCCCTCTCAGGAAACCATCCTGCACACATTGGACAAAAACTGACCCATCTAAACTACTTGAACTATAGTATTCCCAGTCAATATTTGGAAAGTTAAAGACCCCACAACAACTACCCTGTTACTCTTGTTCCTATCCAGAATTATCTTTGCTATCCTATCCTCTACATCTCTGGAACTATTCGGAGGCCTGTGGAAAACTCCCAACAGGGTGACCTCCTTTTCTGTTTCTAACCTCAGCCCATACTACCTCAGTAGAAGAGTCCTCAAATGTCCTTTCTGCTACCATAATACTGTCATTGACCAACAATGCGACACCACCTCTTCTTTTGCTATCTTCTCTGTTCTTACTGAAAGATCTATATCCTGGAACCTGCTACAACATTTCCTGTTCCTGCTCTAACAATGTCTCTGAAATGGCCACAGCATCGAAGTCCCAGATACCAACCCATTCTGCAAATTCACCCACCTTATTCCAGGTGTTCCTGGCGTTGAAGAAGAGGCACTTTACCTTCCTGCTTGCAGGTGAACTCTGCGACCTTGAAACCTCACTTCTGACCTTACTACTCTCAATCTCCTATACATTGGAACTATAGGTTAGATTCCCATCCCCCTGCTGAATTAATTTTAACCTTCCCAAAGAGCATTAACAAATTTTACTCCCCCAGGGTATTGTGACCCCTCTTAGCTTATGTAGCTTATGAACGTTTTTTTTTCTATCCTTTTGTTTGCTGGTGATGTGTGTGTATCACAAGTAAAGCCATATTCATTACCCATCTGTAATTGCCCATGAAAGGTTGCCGGTAGCCTGCCTTCTTGGTCCCCCTCTATCCTTCTCCAACCACTGTTGTTTATTAGTGAAGTTTTGTTAGTAATTTTAATATCATTGTGTTTCTTTGCCTGTGAAGCTATAATATTCTTGCAGCACACATATTATTCAGATTAAATGGAAGAAATTAGCAAGTAGATTTGGGTGGCACGGTGGCTCAGTAGTTAGTACTGCTGCCTTACATCGCCAGGGACCCGGGTTCGATTCCAGCTTCAGGTGACTATCTGTGTGGAGTTTGCACGTTCTCCCTGTGTCTGCGTGCATTTGCTCCACAATCTAAAGATGTGCAGGTCCGGTGAACTGGCCATTCTAAATTGCCCATAGTATTAGGTGCATTAGTCAGAGGTCTCGGTGGGTTGCTCTTTGGAGGGTCGGTGTGAACTTGTTGGGCCAAAGGGCCTGTTTCCATATTGTAGGGTATCTAATCTAATCTAAAATAACAAAAATAACATAGTTGCATAGTAGGTATTTATTTCATCCAAATGCAACTATAGGTTGTTTGGACAATTTTGTATTTTTGTTTTCAGTCTGTGTAACAATACACATTTCTTTGTGTCCAGTTCCACCAAGGCTCAGGATGACTTGGCCACTACCCCGCCTCCAAAAGCCCCTGCTGCTGCTCGTACTGACAGAGTATGGCACTTTGATGAGGAGTACATTCCTGACAGTTCAAAGCCTATTTCTGTGGGATCTCCTGAGCATGGTGATGCTGTCGTTAGCAACGGATTTGTCGCGGTTAATATAAGCTCCTGCAGGCAGGAAGTTGACTCCAAGGAATGGGTCATTGTAGACAAAGACCGTGACCTCCAGGATTTCAGGACTGATGGAGGTCAGGGCCAGAAATTGACCAGTCCATCTGGACGAACAGATGATGAGGAGCCAGATGTTCTAGCAGAAGATCCTCTTCAAGAGGAAAAATTAACATTGGAAGCCATTCTGAGTGAAAAGATGGAACGTTCACGATCTCGAGAAGCAGCAAGAGAACAGGTACTGACGCATGAAAAGTGTTGCTTTAGAAGCGTATGTTTATCTAATTGCTGAACTGTAGTATTCAATAAGACTGTTAACTACTATAGGTCACTGATGAGAGTTCTGTTGAAAATTTAGTCTGAGAATCATGTGTAGTCAAAAAATGTAGAAATGTCTTATTTCCTTTTTTTGCATACAGATTGAAAGGACTGATTCTAATTTACCCCATCCCATCTGTCTGTCTGTCTCTGCCATTTTGTGTAAATGTATTGGAATAACATTGCCATGTTGTCCTTGGTCGAATCTACTGACATGCTAAAGTTCAGCTTTAAATGTAAATGTTTCTGAAAATGAAACATTTATCTTAATGAGAAAATAGCTTAAATACTTTGCACCAAAGATGCAAAAATGTATAGAAAGGCATCCAGGTGTGTAAGTGCTCAGAATTTAAAATGGAGAAAACACGAAAAAATGACATGAGACAGCTGCGATTTGAGCATGGGGCTTGAATTTCAAAGCAGGAAGCAGTGATAAATTTTTGGCCTTACTAATGACTTGTGCAGCTATTGCACATTCCCATTACATGGGAACCTCGATTATCCAAACGCAATGGGCGGGCACTATTTCGTTCGGATAATTGATTATTTGGTTAATCGATTAAATGCCTTTCTTTTGGGGCTTGGAGTTTTTCAACTCTGCTCCTTGTTCAGGAGACTGCCGCAGCACAGCACGCGAGGCCCCGTCCCCAACAACGCCCCCCCCAATGCCCACGGCCCCGTCCAACACCGCACCCTCGCCCCCAACCCCGTACACACACGCCCCCTCTCCAGGGCAGCTGGATTGGACACCAACAGCAAGTCTGCTGCAGTTGCCTTTGTGGGGTAAGTCTCCAAATAGCACACACACACATACACACACACAGCGACACACACACACACACACAGCGACACACACACACACACACAGCGACACACACAGCCACAGCGATACACACAACTTTTTACTGCAACTTGTTGACAGGTTCCACCTTTGCCCTGTAGAGGACAGTGTTGGAGGATTATGTGGGGAAGGGGGGGTTTAGGGTATACCCCTGTGTAGAACTCCAGGGAAAGTGTGGGGAGAGAGAGAGAGAGGGCGGGCAATTTGTCATTTGGAGATGGTGCCTGTTTAATCACTGTGAACAAAAGACGCGATCACTGTTGGAAACATGTCTTTGATGTAGTGTTTCCATCGGGACCTTGAGATCTCCTTCGGTTAATCCGATTTTCAGATAATTGGTATTCGGATAATCGAGGTTCCTCTGTACTTCATTTCAGAAATAATACTGGAGTCATGGAAAGGTGCAGCCAAGAGTCACTGGAATGATAGAACATAGAACATAGAAGTTCTATGTTCTATGATGGTCGGAATGAGGTTTCAGTTACAAAGGGAAATTGTCTTTTTTCACTGTATTACAAGAGGCTAAAGAGGATTGCCTGAGGTTCTCACAGTCATGAAAGCATTTAAGTAAAATGAGCATATTGAGGTTATTTCCCACTGGTTTGGAAATAGCAACCTTTACAGATTACAGATTTTACAGATTAGATTACAGTGTGGAAACAGGCCCTTCGGCCCAACAAGTCCACACCGACCCGCCGAAGCGAAACCCACCCATACCCCTACATTTACCCCTTACCTAACACTACAGGCAATTTAGCATGGCCAATTCACCTGACCCTGCACATCTTTGGATGGTGGGAGGAAACCGGAGCACCCGGAGGAAACCCACGCAGACACTGGGAGAACGTGCAAACTCCACACAGTCAGTCGCCTGAGGCGGGAATTGAACCCGGGTCTCTGACGCTATGAGGCAGCAGTGCCAACCACTGTGCCACCGTGCCGCCCACGTATGGTCAAAGGATTATCATTAGAATGCTTTACCATGAATAAGTATGAAGAAGAGATTTAAAAGACTTGGAAAAATAAATTGACCAACTTGCATCCTTATAGTGCCTTCATACTGGAAAATTAATTGTATCCAATTATTCCTGACACACCCTCCACTGCTCTCTGGGATAGGGAATTTTAAAGATTAACGACACATTTGAGATAGGGCATTCCTCCTTGGCTCCATCTTAAATGGTAGACCACTTAGTCTGAAACTGAGATTCCATTTTTTTCCATGAGTAGAAATATCCTTTCTGCATCTGTCCTGCTGAGACCCCGAAAATCTTTTTGTTTCAATAGGATCACCTCTCATTCTTCAAAACTCCAATGAGAATCGGCCCAAACTGTCCAATCTTTCCTTGTGCGTTCATCAACCCCCTGTGCCAAGAATCAAACTAGTGAAACTTCTCTGCATTGCTTTCAATGCAAGTATATCCCTTCTTCAATAAGGAAAGCAAAACTATGCAGGACTCTAAATTGCACCAACACCATAGTTCAGTCGCAGGAAAAGTTCTGTCACCGTTAATAAATGTTACTTACCTGCACTTGCACGCTAACATTGTGCCATTCATGTACATGGGTTCTTACATCCTCTGTACTGCCTCCCAACTTTTCTGTCTTTTAGAATCGGGTTGACAAAAAAATAGCCCAGGTCTCTGTACTTAAGAATGACATTTATTACGAATAAATACATTCTAGCTACAGATAAGCAATTGTGAACTGTTGATCTATCGCTGAACTAGTTAATATCTAACCCCTTAACACTCACACACAGCGCAAAAATAAAATGTGAGGCGGTCAAGGCAAAGACTGGGAAGGCACTTCAATGGATCCTTTTCACAGGATTCAATGATAAGGTATATTTGGTTTTTTAGGATGTCCTGCTTCTTGATTTTCCAACTCTAGATACCGTTACTTGCTTGCAGAAGATACAAGGTGACTTGTTCACACAGTTCTCTGTCTTACTAGTTAAGAGCCACAGCTTTCAGGAACTGCAGAGGAAAAGCTAAACCAAGCTTCTTCAGGTTTAAGGTGGTCTCTGCTGCAAAGAAGAGGCACAGCTCCTGTTCTTAGGAAGATTCGATAATTCAGGTGCAAACGCTATCATTCCCAAGTTCTCCGGCTACCTGGGAGAGAGTCAAGTAATGGTTGGCAGATGGAAGTCTTTTGCCATGAATAGCTGTTCACTGTTTGGCAGATCAATCAGCTACTTGTTGACTGCCAAAACTCAATTTGTACACACCCCTTGACTGCAGTTTGTCATCAGCATCCCACTACCTTCCTTCCTTGTCTGCCCCCTTCTCCAACCCCCACACTACCCAGTAGTTTAAAAACATTTAGAATGCATAAATGGTAACTTGCTTCGAAAAAGTATAGTTCTCCTTGAACAACACTTGGTTCTTTAAGCAGTCTTTTTACCCTTTATGTCTATAGTTAACAATACAGAAAAGTAAAGGGATGTGCTCTTCACATCATACCTAATAAAGGTGAATGTCTAATGTGGCACAGAATACTGGCAAAAACAATGCCTTTGTATAGGGTGTCATTATAACTCGGTTTGTCCATGGAACAATTGAACTGCATTCGCTTAGACTTATTAATTACCTAACATTCACTTCATCAGCATTTTATTTTGTTGGCAGCCTATTCCAGCATTTCATTGGTATATGTTTAGTACTGTAGCATAGCTGTCAGTGCATTAGTTTAGCATTGTCCAACCACTTTGGTGTCTGGTGTGACTATTTTTTTTAACTCATGAACAAAACTACTGTTGAGCAGTTTGTAAAAGATAAATCCTTACTTTGGAGAATACCAAGTCTACTAAGTGTTCTAATGATAGTGTTTCTGGTGAGTGCAGCTTAACTGTTGACACTGCAATTCTTGAAGTAACAGTTTTCCTGTTGACTGTAAGCCATATCACTGCCATGATGAAGAATAAAGCAGGCAAAAGGCAGGGTATGGGAACTGCGTACTTCATCCAATTATGTCATATGGGAGGGGTGGGTGGGGGGGAGGTGGGGGGTGGAGGGTGGAGAGAGAGAGAGAGACACACACTGCTGCCTCACAGCGCCAGTGACCCAGGTTCAATTCCATCCTCACCAGTTGTCTGTGTGGAGTTTGCACATTCTCCCCATAACTGCGTGGGTTTCCTCCGGGTGCTCCGGTTTCCTCCCACAATCCAAAGATGTGCAGGTTTGGTGAATTGGCCATGCTAAATTGCCCATAGTATTCAGGGATGTGTAGGTTAGTGGCAAAAGTAGAGTAATAGGGAATAGGTTTGGGTGGGATACTCTCCAGAGTGTTGGTGTGGACATGTAAGGCCGAAGGGCCTGTTTCTACACTGTAGGGATTCCTTTTTTAAAAAAAAGGAAGCACAAGTATTAATACAAAGAAACTGGGATCATATAGGAAAAATGCAACTGACGAGGAAAGGGTTTAAATCCTTGATTTTGCAATACACCTATGATCCGTATCAAATGTCGAGATATATGACACTGACATGTAATAGCTATGAACTTGTCTCAAAATTGCTTCTTTTAGAAGCTGTTTAACCTTTGGTTATCTGTTCTTATCTTTCCTCCTTTTGCCTGTTATTTTGTCTGACACTCCTGTTAAGATATGTGGGACAGTGGGCTTTTTTAAAAAGAATATGACTAGTCATTACTATTATTTTGTTTCCTCTGACACCTCATTGTTTTATTAAAGTTACTTTTAGTTGGTTAGTTTATAGAAATTATATAAATTATTAAGCACATCTGGCATGTTCACATCACGTAAATTCTTAAATTATAACAATGTTTATTATTTGCAGTAATCATGGGATTGAACAAACATGTGAATAAGACTTGGGGGGCATTATATTGTATGTATGTACATAAGAACATGCCTTGACTGTTAACAATATTGTCAGGTGTGAATGCTATATCTAGAAATATAATACATTGATTCACTGATTAAAAAAGCATTACTACAGCGATGCAGAATTCTTTTTTTGTTGCATTAACTGTAATTTTCAACTATAATTGGTTCACTCAATTCGCATTGTGCTATTTGTCCAAGCTGGTAGCAACTTGAGCTTCATCATGTGTAATGGAGGTTGATGAAGGTTGAGATGGAAAATCAATGTGGACCTAAAATGGAAACCACTGAAGGGTTAGCATCAGGTGTGTGCATGGCTCAGAGTAAGGTTATCCATGTCACAGGTTTTCATGAAAATTCAGGATAGATTTTTGTTTGTCTTTTGAAAAAAGAGATCTCCATTTAAACAATCAAACTTTTTTTTAATCAAAATAGTGTTACACTTTCCTAGCGTAGCTCGGTATTCCTAAATAAATTTCTGCATACCCCATAGGACAGTAAAGATTGTGGGGTATGGTAGAGAGAGAGGGAGGAATACTCAGGTTCAATAATCTCTAATGTTGCATTTTTTTAGGCTATAGATTTTTCTATTGAAGTATTAAATTTAAGAAAATATCACTGTTGCTTGTGCAGTGGTAGTATTTCTACCGTTAGACCAGGATGCCCAGATTCAAGGTCTACTTGCTCCAGACGTATGTAGTAACATCTCTGAACAGATTAGAAACATAGGTTAAAATAAAAGAAAATATTACTTCAGTTTATCTTTTTCCTTCTGATACGAATTTCATTCCAACATTGCTCAGCCATGTTAAAAAATGTTACTTAAAAATGTATTTTGTTCAGGGCTTTATAACGCTGCTGGTCAGACATTGGATGCTGCCAGCCATAGCTAGTTGGTAATGTTGTCAAAATGTTATGAATTTGGCTAGACCTGTGTTTGCTCACTTACCTTGGCTCCTATACTGGCAATATCTATGTTTAAATTTCATTCTTGTTTTACATTTGTTGAAGGCCTCAACGCTCCTTTTAGAGTCATAAAAATGTACAGCATGGAAACAGACCCTTCGGTCCAACTCTTCCATGCCGACCAGATATCCTAACCTAATCTAGTCCCATTTGCTAATATTTGGCCCGTATCTCGCTGAACCCTTCTTATTCATTTATCCATCCAGTTGCCTTTTAAATGTTGTAATTGTACCAGACTTCACCATTTCCTCTGGCAGCTCATTCCATACACGTACCTCTCTGAGTGAAAAAGTAGGCCTTTAGGTCCCTTTTAGGTTTTCCTCTCTCACCCTAAACTTCTAGTTCTCCCCACACCAGGGAAAAGACCTTGTCTATTCATCCTACCCATGTCCCTCATGATTTTATAAGGTCACCCCTCAGCTTCTGACGCTCCAGGGAAAGCAGCCTCAGCCTATTCAACCTCTCCCTATAGCTCAAATCCTCCAACCATGGCAACATCCTTGTAAATCTTTTCTGAGCCCTTTCAAGTTTCACAACATTCTTCCGAAAGGAAGACCAGAATTGCACATAATATTCCAAAATGTCCTGCACATAATTTTCCAAATATTTCAATGCCCTGTACAGCCGCTGCATGATCTCCCATATACTCTGTGCTCTGACCAATAAAGGAAGGGATACCAAACGCCACCTTCACTATCCTATCTACTCTACTATAAAGGAGCTATGAACCCGCACTCCAAGGTCTCTTTGTTCAGAAACACTCTGCAGGACCATTAAGTGTATAAGTGCTGCCCTGATTTGCCTTTCCAAAATGTAGAACCTCACATTTATCTAGATTAAACGCCATATGCCACTCTTTGGCCCTTTAGCCCATCCGATCAAGATCCCGTTGTAATCTGAGGTAACCTTCTTCGCTGTCCACTACACCTCCAATTTTGGTGTCATCTGCAAATTTAGTAACTATACCTCCTATATTTACATCCAAATCATTTATATAAATGACAAAAATCAGTGGACCCAGCACTGATCCTTGTGGCACACTACTGGTCACAGGCTCCAGTCTGAAAAGCAGCCCTCCAGCACCGCCTTTGAGCTAGTTATGTGTGGAAATGGCTAGTTTTCCCTGTACTCCATGAGATCTAATCTTGCTAACCAATCTACCATGTGGAACCTTGATGAACTCCTTCATGAAATCCATATAGATCATGCCCACCTCTCTGCCCTCTTCAATCGTCTTCATTACTTCTATAACTTTGAATTTTGGCCTTTTTTGCAATGCTAGTTTAGGTGCTCCACCATTTGTAACTGTGCCTCCAGCTGCTATGCCATAACCTTTGAAATTCGCTTTGCCTCTCTAAATGCCCCTCCTCTTCTAAGACGCTGCTTATGTGGTTTAGCGTCAAATTCTATTTGAGAGCAATCTTGTAAAACACCTTGAGATATTTTACCATGTGAAATGTTCGATATAAATAGTTTATTCCTGTTTATATCCACAAACTACCTTGTTGCTCAGCCTATATGAGGGTAAATTCTTCCAGAGTTTAGATTTGGATAGGAGATTGATCGTGTTTATTATTTTAAACCAAATATACGTAAAGCAAATCTTTAAACATAGATAGGCTGGGACTTCTTTCACTTGAGTGTAGGAAGTTTGAAGACTACCTGATGGAAGTTTAGAAAATAGTGGGAGATATGCATAGAGTTAATGGTAGTTGTCTTTGCCCTAGGATGGCGGATTTCAAGACTAGGGGGCACATTCTTAAGGTGAGAGAAGAGAGATTTTAAAAAAAGACATGAGGGGCAAATTGTTTACACAGGATGGAATGTGTGGATTGACCTTCCTGAGGAAGTAGTGCGTGTGGGTATGATTACAACATTTATAAGTACACAAATTGGAAAGATTTGGAGGGATATGGGCCAGGAGCAGGCAGGTGGGAGTATAGTTTGGGGTTATGTTCAGTGTGGACTAGTTGGACTGAAGGGTCTGTTTTCATGCTGTTACGACTCTATGATGAAAGTTTATAGCAAACTATGATTACTTTGGAAACTTGTGATTCTAAAGTAGAAGGAAATGGTTTTTTTTTTATTTCAGTGCTGTGAAAGTTGAATCTTTTTTAAAGAAACGTCAAATAGTCATTTGGAACAATTAGTAAAAGAAAGCCTTTCCAAGAAGTTATATGACCTCAGCTAAAATACTCCACAAGCGACCTGATGCAATAATTGCTGTTTTATCATTGACTTGGGTTTTTATGACTGACAAAGTGGAGACAAGGAACCAGAAACATGGTGAGGTCAATAGCAAGGCTCCTCACCAGCAGTAGGGCAGTATCATTTATAGCAGCCTTCAACCCACCAGAGTTGGAAAGAGGTTTTAGATATTTTCTCATCAACCTGTTCAGAGATGTTATGACATACGTCTGGAGCAGGTGGTTCTTGAACCCAGGCCTCTTGGCTCAGGAGTAAGGTTCAACAGAGTTATGTTCGTAGAGTATATTAGTGAGAAAAGGATTAAATTTTTATTATGATCAGATCTTTCCAAATCACCATATTTATATTACTTAATTATTTTTCTTTATATTTTGTGTAATGACTAGTGTTCCTTTGATAAAAGTTCATTTACAGCCTTGTGTGACCATTTCCAATGACTGACCACAACAGTAAACATATTGCAGAAGTAAAAGTTATGGTCTATCAAGTCAGATTTAACATAAAACTATAAGATTTCAGAACAGAAGTAGGTCATTTGGTTGATTTGAGTTTCTCGGCCATTTGGTGAGATCATGCCTGATCTGATAATTCTCAAATCCACTGGCCTTTACAGCCCTATGTGACAAAGACTTCCACAGATTCACTGACTTCTGAGAGAAGAAATTCCTACTCATCCCTGGTTTGACTGTACAACCTTTATTCTGAGATTATGTTCTCTAGTCTTAGACTGTCCCATAATGAGGAAATAACATCTTGTGTGTTTCACTGAGGTTGTCTCTCATTCTTCTAAATTCCAATACATACCAGGCCCAACCTACTGTACTTCTTGTAAGACTTGATCTAGTGATCTTTTTCTGGACTGCCTCCAATGCCAGTATATTGTTCCTTCAATAAACAGTCTAAAACTGTTCACAATTTTCCAGACCAGTGACTTGTATCATTTTAGCAATTTTCCCTTACTTTTATACTCCATTTCCTTTGAAATAAAGACCAATATTCCGTTTGCTTTCCCATTGCCCATTATGTGAATCACAAGAAGCTGACGTTCATGAGAACTCCCAAATCCCTCTGTAGCTCTCTAAAGTTAAACTCTCTGAGTTTTGTTTTAAAGTGAGCTATAAGAGTAGCAGGCAGTCTTTTGGTAAAATAATAGGAGGGGTAATTTTGCCTTGGTTGTCGGGCAGAAGACAGGTATTATTTTGCTTGAGACATCATTCTAAAAGAGTAAAGTAGCATCTTTGGTTTTTTTTTGCATCATTACAGAAGATAAATCTTATTAATTTAACATGATTCAGATAAGATTACTCATGTTTACCTTTCTGTGGAATAAAGCGAATTAATCAAACCGGCTGTCTCCTTAACCTAGTTAGCTTGTCTGCTTTTAGCTCTGTCAGCTTGTCTGTACAAATGTCTCCTTTTCATTCCTTTTTTTTGTTCTTGTTTAAGGAAAAAACATTTATATACGTAACTGACCATTTTTAGAATTCTATACGTGGATTTTGAAACTGTCCAAAATGTAATTCATAATTATTTGCATCTTCAGAGAAACACACCAACAGAAGCCCCTTGGTGGCTGAAACCCATTTTTGCAAGTTGAAAATTCAGTTTTGCCAGCTCAAAATTGGTTACCAGTTCTTTTAAAGAGCAGATGTCAGCTATTTAATGGCAGAGTCCTAGCTCCTGAAAATAAAAATAATGTTTCTATACCAATAACAGATTTCCATCCATGCCAATATTTTAAATGCGTCTGTCAGTGATAAATAGTGAAAATTGCAGCAATTTGTTTGCAAGAAGGCAAAGTAAAATTGACAGCACAAAAACAAAATAGGGAGATTAAAATGTGAAGAATTTTATCCATATCATCTCTGTCCAATGAGAGTACTTCATTCTTAGGTCCAAATTAACCCTGAGTTCTGAGGAAGCGTCGCTTGACCTGAAACGTTAACTCTGATTTCTCTGCACAGATGTTGCCAGACCTGCTGGGCTTTTCCATCAATTTCTATATCTGTCTCCAGATTAACCCTTTTTGTTAGAATATTTACCATGTTGTTGAAAGGGAACTGAAGTGGTACTATTATAGTTTTCCTGAATTTATGTTCTGCCACAAAAAATTTTAACTGCCTTTTTAAGGCTTGGATTTTGATGGCCAAATTTAGTAAACATTCGATTAATCGGCATTTGTGGGACTAGGAGTGTGCTAGCTGATCAGATATTCCAGATAATCAAGAGGTACGCATAATCACAGTAAAACCTGACCAAATAAAGCTTCAAGACATCAATATCCCTCAAAAGTTCTTTATAAAAGTATCAACACACCACCTAATACCAGTGTAAAAACACACAATAAGTAATAAAATCTTAATGCAGGGGTATAAGCATCACTGTTATGCTTTATTTATAGCATAAATACCTGAGACATTGCAGTAGATGATGGTATTTGAGGTATATAAGTTTTGTCAGTTAATCAAGAGTGCCTGTTGATAAGGTGCCGGTGAAAACATTTTGCTGTTGTTCATTGAGATCCTGCTGAACGAAGCAGAGGGAATTGCTCAGGTAACTGACGCTTCTGATGTGCAATTCCCCGATCCTTGAATCCTCGGAAAGTATACATTTAAATCATAAATATCATAGGGCTCTGGGCAGTAAAGTAAATAGATAACCAGCAACAGTGTGACAATTAGTCTAACTGCTGGGGAATTACTAGACTAACACATTGACTGAGCATCACCAGTACCTGATATCCCTACCCACCCTAAATTAACCTACATAGTCCCATCATTCACCTGGCCCTTCTCTCGCATTGTGCCTTGGTACCCTAACCACCTGGCACCCTCACTTCACACTTAGCTTAGATACTCACCCTTTCACAAGGATGTGAAAGTGACTGTGTTGCTGGACCTTTAAATCACAACAACTACTGCTGTGCAAAAGGGATGGTAGTTTGACTTCCACAAATGTCCTGCACTATGAGGGGCCTGTCAGATTTAAAGTATCCTCTGCATTTGTGAAGGAGAATTGATCAGAATGTCCAGTCAGAAATGTGGAGCTCTTTCTTGATGTAAAAGTAGGAACAGAGTGACAATTTGACTATAACTGCCCCTCGTTGAAAATTAATCCCATAAGTGAGCAAGATAGTTGCTGCAAGAAAAAGGCATGAAAAAAGCAAAAAACATTCTGATTTTATTCAGCAAATACACTTTCAAATCTGCCTTTTGAAAGTAACGTAAGAGAGAAGTTTTTGTGTGATGTTCATCCATTAATTGCAAAATGACAGGATTGAAGGCTTTTAATAGCTTGAGCTGAAAATGTGTTGCTGGAAAAGCGCAGCAGGTCAGGCAGCATCCAAGGAGCAGGAGAATCGACGTTTCGGGCATGAGCCTGACCTGCGCTTTTCCAGCAACACATTTTCACCTTTTAATAGCTTGAGACTACTTTCAGATTGCCATGCAGAGATAGTGTCTGCTTTTGTATCATAGTGCTTCTGTTATAAAATGACAACATTTGTGGCAACAAAAAGTTCTCCTGTGGTCAACGACCCTTGGATGAACTAATTGATCCATCTGTGCAAATCACCAAAACTTGTGGTTGTCTTAGCTTAGAATCTGTTCTTTTTGAAATGGTCTATGAATGGTTTTCATCAGCAATATCTCAAATAGAGCATGTTCTGTCAAGACCAAAGGTATCTTTTCCTTTCCTGACTAGACAATCTGTGGTCACCAATATAATTGAAATATTTATCAAATTCTTGCAAGTACTGAAGATCCACAGACTTAGACGTAAAGGAATACTTTAGTAAAATTCTATACTCTGGATGTAAGCTTGATCACTGAGCTGGAAGTTTGTTTTCAGACGTTTCGTCACCATACTAGGTAACATCATCAGTGAGCTTCTGGTGAAGCAGTGGTGGTATGGCCCCCTTTTTATTTGTGTTCAGGTTTCCTTGGGTTGGTGATGTCATTTCCTGTTCTTTTTGTCAGGGTGTTTGTTGATTTCCGGTTGGAATGCCGTGCTTCTAGGAATTTTCGTGCGTCGCTGTTTGGCTTGTCCTAGGATGGATGTTTTGTCCCAGTCGAAGTAGTGTCCTTCCTCATATGAATGTAAAGATACTGGCAGAAAGGTGGCAAATGGAGTTCAATGTAGCTAAGTGTGAGGTGATTCACTTTGGTAAGAGTAATAAAAAGATGGGGTACTGGGCTAACGGTCGGATACTTGGTAGTGTGGATGAGCAGAGGGATCTTGGTGTCCATGTACACAAATCTTTGAAAGTTGCCACCCAGGTAAATAGTGCGGTGAAGAAGGCATATGGCGTACTGGCTTTTATTGGTAGAGGAATTGAGTTCCGGAGTACTGAGGTCATGTGCAGTTGTATAAGACTCTGGTGCGGCCACATCTGGAGTATTGTGTGCAGTTTTGGTCGCCATACTATAGGAAGGATGTGGAGGCACTGGAACGGGTGCAGAGGAGGTTTACCAGGATGTTGCCTGGTATGGTAGAAAGATCATATGAGGAAAGGCTGAGGCACTTGGGGTTGTTTTCATTGGAGAAAAGAAGGTTTAGGGGTGACTTGATAGAGGTGTATAAGATGATTAGGGGTTTAGATAGGGTCGACAGTGAGAATCTTTTTCCACGTATGGAGTCAGCTATTACAAGGGGGCATAGCTTTAAATTAAGGGGGGGGTAGGTATAGGACAGATGTTAGGGGTAGGTTCTTTACTCAGCGAGTCGTGAGTTCATGGAATGCCCTGCCAGTAGCAGTGGTGGACTCTCCCTCATTATGGGCATTTAAGCGGACATTGGATAGGCATATGGAGGATAGTGGGCTAGTGTAGGTTAGGTGGGCTTGGATCGGCGCAACATCGAGGGCCGAAGGGCCTGTACTGCGCTGTATTCTTCTATAATCTATAATCTATACTAGTGATAGTGGTCAATGGTCTCCTTTGACGTAACAACCCTATTCACATCCATCAACATTAGCCTGGCCAAGGAAAGACTGACTACATTATTAGAAGAACCAAAGACACAAACACAAAATGCCCACCAACTTCATCAGCAAGGACAATATCGTCAAGCTAGTGGACCTATGCCTTATCACTCACTTCATCTTTAACAACAAAACCAACAGACAAACTAATGGAATACCTATGGGATCTCCAATATCAGGGTTCTTAGCAGAGGCAGTAATGCGGAGACTCAAACTGTTCCCCTGAAAAACATGGATACCGTTTTGGATACTGTTGAGGGGGACGACTTACCAGGGGCAAGCAGTGGCGCCCAGGTCTCTGGCACGGAGCCTGTCCCTGTTGCACAGAAGGGAAGGAAGGAAAGGAGGAGAGTGTTAGTCATTGGGGACTCAATAGTTAGAGGCTGAGATAGAAGGTTTGTTGGGAACGAACGAGACTCGCGGTTGGTGTGTTGCCTCCCAGGTGCCAGGGTCTGTGATGTCTCGGATCATATCTTTGGGGTCCTGAAGGGAGAGGGTGACCAGCCTCAAGTTGTTGTCCATGTAGGTACCAACGACATAAGTAGAAAGAGGGATAGGGATGTAAGGCAGGATTTCAGGGAGCAAGGGTGCAAGTTGAGAGCTAGAATAAACAGAGTTGTTATCTCTGGTTTGTTACCCGTGCTACGTGATAGTGAGGCAAGGAATAGGGAGAGATATCAGCTAAACACAAGGCTGCAAGGATGGTACAGGAGGGAGGGTTTCAGGTTCTTGGATAATTGGGGCTCATTCTGGGGAAGGTGGGACTTGTACAAACAGGACGGTCTTCACTTGAACCAGAGGGGTACTAATACCCTGGGTGGGAAATTTGCAAGTGCTATTCGGATAGGTTTAAACTAGCTCAGCAGGGGGGTGGGAACCTGAGGTGTGGCTGCAGTGCACAGGAGGATGAGAGTAGGAAGGACAGCGACAGGATTTCAGGGTCACAGTAATGTAATGGCAGACAGCGAAGTGGTTTGAAGTGTGCCTACTTCAATGGCAGAAGTATCCGAAATAAGGGAGGTGAGCTTGCAGCATGGATAGGTACCTGGGACTTCGATGTTGTGGCCATTTCAGAGACATGGTTAGAGCAGAGTGAGGAATGGATGTTGCAGGTTCCAGGATTTAGATCTTTCATTAAAAACAGGCAAGGCAGTAAAAGAGGGGGGAGGCATGGCGTTGTTAGTCAAAGATAGTATAACCATGGCTGAGAGAATTTTTGATGAGGACTTGTCTACTGAGGTAGTGTGGGCTGAGGTTAGAAACAGGAGAGGAGAGGTCACATTAGGGAGATTTAAACAATCCTTGGAGTTTTTTATAGGCCTCCGCAGAGTTCTAGGGAGGTGGAAGAGAGGATTAGTAAAATTATTTTGAGTAGGAGTGAAAGGAACAGGGTGATCATTATGAGGGACTTTAACTTCCCCAACATTGACCAGAAATGTGTACAGGAGAGTTTCCTGACACCGTATGTTGAAGGGCTGACAACAGGGAGGCCATGCTGGATCTGGTGCTTGGTAATGAACCTGGCCAGGTGTTTGATTTAGTTGTAGGTGAGCACTTTGGAGAGAGTGACCATAGTTAAGTTATGTTTAGTTTAGCGATGGAAAGGGATAGGTACATGCCACAGGTCAAGAGTTATTGATGGGGAAAGGGCAATTATAATGCGATTAGGCAAGAATTAGGATGCATAGAATGGGATAGAAAAATGTAGGGGATGCAGACAATCGAAATGTGGAGCTGGTTTAAGGAACAGATATTGTGTGTCATTGATAGGTATGTCTCTGTCAGGCAGGGAGGAAGTGATAAGGTAAGGGAACCGTGGTTTACTACAGAAATTGCACCTCTTGTTAAGAAGAAGGAGGAGGCTTATGTGTTGATGAGGCAAGATGGTTTAGATGAGGCGATGGAGAGTTACAGATCAGTCAGGATGGATTTAAAGAGAGAGTTAAGAAGAGCAAAGAGAGGACATGAGCAGTCTTTAGCAAATAGAATAAAGGAGAATCCTAAAGCTTTCTATAGGTATGTGAGGAATAAAAGAAATGATTAGGGTAGGAATAGGGCCAGTCAAAGACAGAAGTGGGAAGTTGAGTGTGGACCCTGTAGAGATTGGAGAGGTGCTAAGCAAACATTTCTCATCGGTGTTCACTCAGGAAAAGGAGAACATCGTAGAGGAGAGGAATGAGATGCGAGATATTAGACTAGAAAGGATCGAGGTTAGTTACACACAGCTGTTGTCTATTTTCACTCCTTCTAGAATTGATAAGTCCCCTGGGCCGGATGGGATTTATCTGAGGATTTTCTGGGAAGCTAAGGAGGAGATAGCAGAGCCTTTGGCTTTGATATTTGAGTCGTCATTGTCTCCAGGTTTTAGTACCAGAGGACTGGAGGATTGCAAACATTGTGCCTTTGTTCAAGAAGGGCAGTAGAGATGACCCAGGTAATTATAGACCATGAGCCTTACTTCTGTTGTCGGAAAGGTTTTGGAAAGGATCATGAGAGATAAGATATATAATAATCTAGCAAGCAACAGTTTGATTTCGGATAGTCAATATGGTTTCTTCAAGGATAAGTCGTGTCTCATAAACCTCATTGAGTTTTTTGAGAAGGTGACCAAACCTGTAGATGAGGGTAGGGCAGTTGACGTGGTATACATGGACTTCAGTATAGCCTTTGATAAGGTTCTACATGGTAGGCTGATGAAGAAATTGCAAAGGCATGGAATCGAGAGTGATTTAGCAGTTTGGATTAGAAAGTGGCTTTCTGAAATAAGGCAGCGAGTGATGGTTGATGGAAAATATTCAGTCTGGAGTCCAATTACTAGTGGTGTACCACAAGGATCTGTTTTGGGATCACTGTTGTTTGTAAATGACTTAGATGCAGGCACAGGTGGATGGATTAGTAAATTTGCAGACGACACTAAAGTTGGTGGAGTAGTGGGCAGTTTGGAAGAATGTTACAGGTTGCAGGGGGACTTTGATGAATTGCAGAATTGGGCTGAGAGGTGTCAAATGGAGTTCAATGCAGCTAAATGTGAGGTGATGCACTTTGGGAAGAATAACAGGAAGGCAGCGTACTGGGTGAATGGAAAGATTCTTGGTAGTGTGGATGTGCAGAGGGATCTTGGAGTCCATGTGCATAGATCCCTGAAAGTTGCTACCCAGGTGAATAGTGCTGTTAAGAAGGCATATGGTGTGTTAGGTTTCATTGGTAGAGGGATTGATTTCTGGAACCGCAATATCATGCTGCAACTATATAAAACGCTGGTGCGGCCACACTTGGAATATTGTGTACAGTTCTGTTCGCCCCATTTCAGGAAGGATGTGGAAGCATTGGAAAAGGTGCAGAGGAGATTTACGTCATCAAAGACATCTCAGAAATGACTGCCAGACTACTCAGACCTCTTGGCATCATGGTAGCCCACAAACTTCCCACGGACGGCATGGTGGCTCAGTGGTTAGCACTGCAGCCTCACAGCACCAGGGTCCCAGGTTCAATTCCAGCCTTGGGCAACTGTCTGTGTGGAGTTTGCACATTCTCCCTGTGTCTGTGTCGGTTTCCTCCCACAGTCCAAAAATGTGCAGGTCAGGTGAATTGCCCATGCTAAATTGCCCATAGTGTTAGGTGCATTAGTCAGAGGGAAATGGGTCTGGGTGGGCTACTCTTCGGAGGGGCGGTGTGGACTGGTTGGGCCGAAGGGCCTGTTTCCACATTGTAGGGAATCTAATCTAAAACCCACCAACACACTAAAACAGCAGCCAATAGACTTGAAAGACCCTAGACAGACAACAAGCAAAACTAATGTAATTTACAAAATACCTTCTAAGAACTGTAACAAACACTACATTGGACAAACATGCAGAAAACTAGCCACCAGGACACACAAACATCAACTAGCCACAAAAAGATATGACCCACTCTCACTAGTATTTTTACATTCAGACGAAGAAGGACATCACTTCGACTGGGACAACACATCCATCCTAGGACAAGACGTGAATTCCTAGAAGCGTGGCATTCCAACTGGAACTCTATCAACAAACACATCGACTTAGACTTCACTTACCACCCCCTGAGAAAAAGAACAGGAAATGACATCACCAACCCAAGGAAACCTAAACACAGATGAAAAGCAGGCCATACCACCAGTGCTTCACCGGAGGCTCACTGATGTTACCTAATATGGTGACGAAGCATCTGAAAGCAGCGAGCAAACCTACATGCAGAAGTTCAACCTGAGCTGCAAATTGTCCCAAAACTCGTGAATTCTGTACTCTCCTCAGGACTCCATGTAGATAATTGCACCATCTCTTACTCAAGGAATAAGCTAACTCAGCAGGTCTGCAAGCATCTGTGCAGAAGAAACAAAGTTAATGTTTCAAGTCTGATATGACTCTTCTTTTGAACACAAATTTATGATGTTAGATCAATTTACTTTGAAGTAGAATCCATATAGAGGAGGGAAAATATCAAATTAGGCTGTATTATCTATTCCTATAGGCTTGACCTCCTTTTAGCAGGCTTCTTTTAGATTCTTATTCTTTGAAATGTGTCTATGCTACATGCATAAGTAGACAGAAACCTTTAATACACTCTGAATTAGGTTTGACCTAATCCTGTGTTGCAAAAACAATTGGCATTTTTCTCAATCTGTACCTTGTTTGGATGTAAGTGAAAGTTTAATAATTCTAAGTTATATTTTTTTACAATAAATACAATATGATACTGCAAACTTGGATATAGAGGGTACAGTACTCATCCAGTAACCATTTGTTTAAGTCTGAACTACAACCCAATGAATTTGTTGTCCATGTGCACACAGAAGTTATATTTCTTCTCGCTAGATGTTCTCACCTTAACGCTGTTCTGTTGAGACTTGTAGCATGAGCTGAGGCAACCGAAGCAGCTTTAATTCACATGTTCTTCTCAAGTCCTTTATGAACATGATGATTATTGATGGTCTATTAGACCATTGAACTGGATCTTATTGCTCAGTCGTAGACGTATAGGCGTGTTGACTAAGGATCAGGAATTGCTTGCTGTTTTCTTTTATCTTCTCTGGAAAGGCAGAAAGCAGACAGTAGCAGTGAACAGCTTCTGCAAATTAGCCGCAAGAGTCCACTAGTGTTCCCCAGGGATCATTGTTGGGAATGTCAGTGTATATTAATGGCCAAGACTTGGCTATGCAGGTTATAATTTCTAAATTTCCAGATGACAAGAAACTGTTGCAAACAAGAAATCCTAACAACAACTTGTATTTATGTTGCTTACATGATAATATTGAAATCCCAAGGATCATCTTGGAGTGCTGTACAGCACAACTTGACATATAGATATTTGGACAGATAACCCAAAAGCTTGGTCATAGAAGTAGGTTTTAAGGAGTATTTGAAGGAAAAGGAATGAAGAGGCTGAGGAAGGGAATTTCCAAAGTTTAGACCTTAGCAGTAGAAGTGACAGAGAGATGCAAATTACGAATGCTCAGGAGGCTAAAATTTGACGTGTGCTGTTAATCTGTGAGGAGGTCGCAGAGATGGCAGTCTTTGAAGGGATTTGAAATGGAGAGTGAAAATTTTATATAATTTATTGTTTAAACAGAAGGTTAAAATGATAAGTGTGATGGGTAACTGGGACCTAGGGTAGTTCAAGACACGAACACCAGATATTTGGATCACATCAAGTTTATAGAAAGGAAAACAAGTCAGGTGTGTGATGGGATACTGCCCATTTTTCTGGTTGGCTATAGCTTTAAGGTCAATACTATTCAGGACAAAGCAGGCAGTTTGATTGGTACCTCTCTCATCTTTAGGATTTACTCTGTTTGCCACTGACTGTGACAGCAGTACGTACAATCTACAAGATGCATTGCAGTAAGTCACCAAGATTCCTTCAACAGCACTTACCAAACCTGTGATCTGTACCACCTCACAGGGCAAGGGCAACAGATGCAAGGAAGCACCTCTTCCAAATTGCACGTCATCCTAATTTCACTGTTGCTCATTCAAAATTCTGGGACACTGTCCTTTCCCAGCATTGAGAGTCTAACTACCCCATATGATCTGCAGCAGCTCACCTTGAAGACCATTGAGTATTGGCACTAAGTGCAGGCACAGCCAGCAATGCCAACATCCTTTGAAAGAATACAAAAACTGAAGTGTAAAATTATATATTTTGGTAAGAAAATAAGACTATATTCTAACTAAATGCTGCAATTTTAAAATGGTTGCAGAGACGTGATATCCGAGGGAGCATATATATAAAATATTAAAGGTGATCGTGCAAGATGAGTGGCAAGGGAGCATTCATTCTCCTAAATCATACATAATGCAACCCTTCAGCCTACTTCTTTATTGAGTACACTTATGGCTGACCTAGGATTTGAGCTCCACTTCCCTACCTACTTTCCATACTTGATTCCCTGACAAACCAAAATCTTGTCTACCCCAGCCTTAAATATGTTCAACGATGGGGACTGCATAATACTCTGGGTTCCAAAGATTCACAGCTCTTTGAGTGAAATAATTTCTCCTCTTCTCAGTCCTGAAAGCTTGCTCGTTATCTTAAGTCTGTGCCTCCATGTTTTAAATTCCTTGGCCAGTGTCGTAGAGTCAGAAAGATCTGCAGCACAGAAAATGGCCCTTTGGCCTATTATATCCGTGCAGATAAAAATCCGCCACCTAACTATTCTAATCTGTGGAAACTGCTGATGATAGCGAGACTCTTCAGAATCTTGAACCTTTCATTGAGGTCGCCCCTCTTTCTCCTAAACCCCAGAGAATATAGATGTTGTTTACTGAGCTTTTCATCATAGGACAACCCCTCATCCCAAGATCTAATTTAGTGAACCTTCACTGTACTTGCTCCAATGCAAGTATATCTTAAATGTGGATGCTTATCAACTTTCTGAAGTCCAAGTTGACTATCTCAAAACCATTAGCCTCATCTATAACCACTGGTCACCTCTTCAAAAAATTCAGTCAAGTTGGTGTGAAATGATGTTCCCTTAACAAAACCATGCTGACTGTTCTTGATTAATCCCTATCTCTCCAAATGCAAATCAGTTCTGTCCCTCAGAATTGCTTCCAACACCTCTCCACCACTGAGGTTAGACTGTAGTTTCCTGGTTTATCTCTTTCTTCCCTCTTGAATAACTATACTACGTTGGTAGTCCTCCAGTCCAGCAAATCTCCAACGGCTAGAGGAATTGGACATTTTTGCAAGCACCCTGCTATTTCTGTCCTTGTCTCACTTAATAACCTGGGATACATTTCATCTGGCCCTGGAGATTCATCCATTTTTAAGCCTGCCAGACCATTCAGAACCTCCTCCCTCTCTAATTGTGCTGTCCTGGGGTTGAGTTCTGAAATGATACCATACTGCTGAATACAATGCAGCTGTTACTGTTCCCAGAAAGGTTTTAGCAATGAAAGCTCCATGCTGTTGAATGCTGAAATATACAGGCCAACAATCTGCTGTAGCAGCCAATGTCAGTCAGGGCAGATTTTAGTATGTGGAAACTGTCTAATTATGTATGAACAGGGATTCTTGCTCATGATCCTCATTCTGTGACACTTGTTATGTTCACATCTGTGAATGTTTAGCAGACTTCAGTGTTCAAACACCATATGGTCATATTCCTTTCAGCAGTCAAGATGCAGTATGTAATTTTGTGCAATGCAAGGGTTTTGCCTTGATTAAAATCTCACCTAAATTGAGATATTTTCTAATCACCCTGTCCAAGGATACTATGACACACCCCTGGTGTAGGTGGGACTTTGAATTCCGGCATCCTAGCTCAGAGGTAGTGACATTACTGCTGCGCCATAAGAGCCTTCAACTTCTAAATCTAGGCTTGCATGTAAAGAATGGCCACCGGGGGCGGGGGGGGGGGGGGGGGGGGGGGGGGCAGCTGACTGAGCTGCTCGTATCTGCAAAACTACCCCAGTGGGGAAAAAAGAAAAGAACTAAGTGACTTACAAGTTTGGAAATGAAAATGAAGTGTGGTTTCAATGTTGTCTTGAACACTTTCTGGTTCATTATAGAGCCTTTCTCCATCCATCCATTCATTGTCAGTCTGCTAAAAACAAAAGGCTGCATTATCTGTTTTTTGAGTTGCAATTCAATGCATGTTAGCTATATATTTGAATGAAAATTTGTTTTTACCAATCTAGCTTTTCGTTATGAACACTGATATCATTCTAGATTGAATTCTGCTTGAACTTATATGTTAAAGTAGTTTTGAAGTGTATGAGTGTTCCTGTAGTTTGCCTGCTTTATTTTTTTCATGTGCGTAGAAAACAACCATAATCTTAAATTCACCAATATTCCCATCCATATGTTCTCACAGCTGAACACAACTCATTTGCCACATCCCAACACTCCAAGGATGCAGAGTCCCCTCCGATCCCTCAGCCCTGTAGTATTCCTATCCTCTGATTCGGATCCTCTTCTCAGGAAGCAGTCAGATTTGCACAGGAGCCAGTCAGCTGAGAGCAGTTATTCACGCTCCCCTGGTCGCAGGCAGCTACCCTTCATTCCAGGCCACACCAAGCTGCCTTCTATCATTCGCATCACCAAAGCTCAGCTCCAACAGGTGAACCAACAGATTATCTTGTTTACAGTATTTTCTACTACAGTAGAGGACTTTTAATTTAAAATGTTCCTGTGTTGTATCAGGAATAAATATTTGATTTGTTTAGAAATGCACCTGTTAGACTTTTGTACTAACCCTAGAGTTAGTGACGTACAAATGCAATTGCTTTTATTGTGTTAATATCTGGGAATTTGTTGAGAAGTATTTGCATTTAGGAACATTATCTTTTTGGGAAGAACTTTGCAACTTTTAATGAGAAGTGGTAAATATATCATTGACTTTTATCAGAATTGAAAAAATCTTTAAGGTTATATGTGAGATTGTTACTAGTATGGAGTTGATGCTTCTCACTTATTCAACAGAGCCTGTTGAAAGGTAATTCTTATTGTAATAAGCCAATCAGGACCACAATGACAAAGGTATGCTTAATATCTCTCATCGTATTAAAAGTTCATATATATCTTTTTGTAAACGTGAGATATGGTCAAAAAAGTAAATTTAGCTATGTGTTCTAACAAAGGAATGTAGACTCTATACAGTCCTAATTTTTAGACATGGGAGGAAAACATAATGTGAACTGTAGAATAACAAACTGACCCTTTTTGTAAAAAGAATTTTGAGTTCCTAATGACACCTTAATTTGAGATTAACTAAGACACTCACTTATACAAGAAATTTAAATATTGTATTTTGTATCTGCTCCAACCCCATGCATTTTATTTCATGTCTACTATAAATAAAATCTGTCTTTGTACTGCTGTCTAGATGGCTATATTAGGTTATCGTGAAGATTTTTGGAAATGTCGTGAAGGTATGTCTTGTAAGTTCCATGTACCTTGGTACAATAATACTTGCCTTGTATCATGGAAACAACCCACTGTTCAACATTATTAATCTGTTGTGATGTGTAATGCCCCTGGTTCTCTAGGCAAAAAAAAATTAAGTGAGACACCATTCAAAAATATCAGAAATCAATAGGTTAATTCATTTGTTTATCAACTTTCGAAGAATGCTATATTCTGAGAAGATTTGTTTATATTAAATGCATCAAAAACATACTTGCAAGCTGGAATGCATCAGTGCTGTAGGTTATATAAATGCTGCTTGGAAAGATTTAGATATTAAGGTAAGAATTAACTGAAGGTGGTTATGGCAATGCAGACAAGCTAGCAATCAAAAGATCAAATGGATGAGATTTTTTTTACATAATGCTGACTGTCCACCAACCATGGATTTTGAAAGAAAGAATTTGCATTAATAAGACACTTGTTGACTTCAAGGACCCCATAGATGTGAATAAGAAAAAAAAGACTTGGAAAATCAGGGGTATTTATATTAATATAGATGGGGATGTTGATTTGATGGAGATATTTAAAGCTAAAGAAGAGTGGGATTGGTTAAATAAAGACTTTTTCCAGTGATTGAACAATCTCAAACAATGGGAGCATTGATGGAAGATTTAAGGCCAAATAAGCTTTTAACTTAATGGTTGTGAGCTGAACTATGAGAGGCATCCTAGTGAGAGCCACACAAAGCAAGAATATTTGAGGACTCAACAATAAATTGACATCATGGTTCCCAGCCATGGATCATTTTGGCAGCTTTCTTGAAATCGGCTCTATTCCTATTCTTTCACCTGGAGAAGGATGTATAGTGTAAGACTGTACAATGAAGGGAGGGAGTAAAAAGAGGGAGGAGGTAATGACCTGCATTTGAATAGCATCTTTCACAAGATCTAGATGTCTCAAATCCCTTTATTACTTGCAGTGTAATAGGCATTGCAATTTAGAGTAAATATATTTTAAAAGTTTAGTATTAAATACTGCATAAGACACTACTAAAACCATGAAACAGGTTGGTCAGCATCTGTAAATGGAACAAACATGATTATTCTTTGGACAGCCTTTCTTCAGAACAGAAGAAACAGTGACTGGCATAGGCCAAACAGCCTTTTGAATTTGCTTTGGTGTTCAGTATCATAACTGAATGTGTGCATTAATTTCACTTTCCTGCCTATTTGATTTCCTTACCCAAAAATCTACCCAAACTCAGCCTTAATGCGTTGCCTTATGTATGATTTATGATCATCTTGTACCATTTTGATACCAAAATACCAAACAAGGTTAATGATACATGGCCTATTTTCCATTTTCAGTGTTGATACAATTGTGTATCAAAGCTATTCTGAGCAAATCAAACATCCAGCTGATGAGTCATCTGACTCTATTCATTAGCATACTTTCTCTCCATGGATACTCACTGAGCTGCAATGATCTCCAGCATTTTTTGTTTTCAGTTCAGGTTCCAGCAAAAAGGATTCTGGGTAATCCAAGATGGAGGACGAGAAAAATTTCTGGCTGTAACAGCTGCTCCATTTTTGAGGTATTTTAGGTGCTGGAGGTGATTTCTTTGAATTCCAGGAGCAGCAATTGCTGTTTTATATGCTGTTGCGTTGTTTTGGAACTTTGGGGGGAAAAAAATCAAAACAACAGCAGTTTTAAAAGGGAGAAGAACAGACAAAGGAAGCATGTGGTGAGGTCAGTGCAGGAGAGAAAGAAACTGACACTACCTTTGCTGTTTGAATTCATGTATCGCTGGACATCGGAGTGTGTCTGGAAAATTAACAAACAGTGAAATTCACAACTGATCTTGGAGGAACTGTTGGGTGAAGTTCACAGCACAGAAGCAGATGTAAGTGTATTATTGTTTTAAGTGTGACCTAGAGAAAATCTACAGTAGTGAGTAGAGTGGGTTCTTTCTTGATTATATGTTTTTGGAGATATGTCTCTTGATTAAACTTAAAATATAAGCCATAACTATTCATTTAACCTGGGGCAGTGTTTGTAGAGGAATAAGACGGTGTTATTTTCTGGGTCTGTAGATTGTGAAGAAGAAAAAATGACCTTCAGTAGAGTCATATGTGCTTCTTGTCAAATGTGGGAGTTTAAAGACAATTTAAGGATTACAATGGATTATATCCGCCATAAATGCTGCTGTCTGCGAATCTTATCAAATCGAATGGATCGGTTGGAGAGACGGTTAGAAGCAACGAGGAATTTGCAACAACAACAGCATGTGATGGATGGTAGTTATAGGAAGGGGGAAAAGTCTCTGATACAGTCACGTAGATTGGTTAACTCCAGGAAAGGTAAGAGGTAGGCACCCAGTGCAGGAGTCTTTTGTGGCTATACCCATTTCAAACAAGTATGCTATTTTGGAAAACGTGGGGGAGGGAGCAGGGGCAGGGGCGCAGGGGAGGGGAGTGGATGGATTCTCAGGGGAACGTAGCACGAACAGCCAGGTTTCTGGTATTGAGACTGGCTCTAATGCAATGAGGGGTGCGTCGGGTTCCAAGAGATTAATTGTGTTAGGGGATTCTCTAGTCCGAGGTATAGGCAGACGTTTCTGTGGCCACCAGCAAAAAATCAGAATGGTGTGCTGCTTCCCTGATGCCAGGATCAAGGGTGTCTCAGAGAGGGTGCAGAATGTTCTCACGGTGGAGAGGGGCCAGCAAGAGGTCATTGTCCACATTGGAACCAATGACATAGGAAGGGTAATGGTTGAGAGTCTGAAGGGAGATTAGAGAGAGTTAGGCAGGAATTTAAAAAGGAGATCCTAGAGGGTAGTAATATCTGGATTACTGCCGGTGCTACGAGCTAGTGAGGGCAGGAGTTGGAGGATAGAGCAGATGAATGCATGGCTGAGGAACTGGTGTATGGGAGAAGGATTCACATTTTTGGATCATTCAAATCTCTCTTGGGGTAGAAGTGACCTGTACAAGGACAGATTGCACCTAAGTTGGAAGGGGACTAATACACTGGCAGGGAAATTTGCTGGAGCTGCTCGGGAGTAAGTGGGGGGGTGGGGGTGGAACCCAGGGAGATAGTGAGGAAAGAGGTCAGTCTGAGACTGATACAATTGAGAACAGAAGTGAGTCGGGCAGGCAGGGACAAAGCAGAGAACAAGGTAGGACTAATGAATTAAACTGCATTTATTTCAATGCAAGAGGCCTAACAGGGAAGGCAGATGAACTCAGGGCATGGTTAGGAACATGGGACTGGGATATCATAGCAATTACAGAAACATGGCTCAGGGATGGGCAGGACTGGCAGCTTAATGTTCCAGGATGCAAATGCTACAGGAAGGATAGAAAGGGAGGCAAGAGAGGATGGGGGAGTGACGTTTTTGATAAGGGATAGCATTACAGCTGTGCTGAGGGACGATATTCCTGGAAATACATCCAGGGAACGTATTTGGATGGAACTGAGAAATAAGAAAGGGATGATCACCTTATTGGGATTGTATTATAGACCTCCTAATAGTCAGAGGGAAATTGAGAAACAAATTTGTAAGGAGATCTCTGCTATCTGTAAGAATAATAGGGTGGTTATGGATTTTAACTTTCCAAACATCGACTGGGACTGCCATAGTGTTAAAGGTTTAGATGGAGGGGAATTTGTTAAGTGTGTATAAGAAAATTTTCTGATTTAGTATGTGGATGTACCTACTAGAGAAGGTGCAAAACCTGACCTACTCTTGGGAAATAAGGCAGGGCAGGTGACTGAGGTGTCAGTGGGGGAGCACTTTGGGGCCAGCAACCATAATCCTATTAGATTTAAAATAGTGATGGAAAAGGATAGACCAGATCTAAAAGTTGAAGTTTGAAATTCTTAGGCAAGAACTTTCGAAAGCTGATTGGGTGCAGATGTTCACAGGTAAAGATACGGCTGGAAAATGGGAAGCTTTCAGAAATGATATAATGAGAATCCAGAGAAAGTATATTCCTGTTAGGGTGAAAGGAAAGGCTGGTAGGTATAGGGAATGCTGGATGACTAAAGGAAAAGAAGGAAGCATGTGTAAGATATAGACAGGATGATCAAGTGAATCCTTAGAAGAGTATAAAGGCAGTAGGAGTATACTTAAGAGGGAAATCAGGAGGGCAAAAAGGGGACATGAGATAGCTTTGGCAAATAGAATTAAGGAGAATCCAAAGGGTTTTACAAATACATTAAGGATGAAAGGGTAACTAGGCAGAGAATAGGGCCCCTCAAAGATCAGCAAGGCGGCCTTTGTGTGGAGCTGCAGAAAATGGGGGAGATACTAAATGAGTATTTTGCATCAGTATTTGCTGTGGAAAAGGATATAGAAAACATAGACTGTAGGGAAATAGATGGTGACATCTTGCAAAATGTCCATATTACAGAGGAGGAAGTGTTGGATGTCTTGAAATGGTTAAAGGTGGATAAATCCCCAGGACCTGATCAGGTGTACCTGAGAACTCTGTGGGAAGCTAGAGAAGTGATTGCTGGGCCTCTTGCTGAGATATTCGTATCATCGATAGTCACAGGTGCGGTGCCGGAAGACTGGAGGTTGGCTAACGTGGTGCCACTGTTTAAGAAGGGCAGTAAGGACAAGCCAGGGAACTGTAGACTGGTGAGCCTGACCTCGGTGATGGGCAAGTTGTTGGAGGGAAGCCTGAGGGCCAGGATGTATTTGGAAAGGCAAGGACTGATTAAGGTTGGTCAACATGGTTTTGTGCGTGGGAAATCATGTGTCTCAAACTTGATTTGAGTTTTTTGAAGAAGTGACAAAGAGGATTGATGAGGGCAGAGCAGTAGATGTGATCTATATGGACTTCAGTGACACATTCCCCATGGTAGACTGGTTGGCAACGTTAGATCTCATGGAATACAGGGAGAACTAGCCATTTGGATACAGAACTGGCTGAAAGGTAGAAGACAGAGGTTGGTGGTGGAGGGTTGTTTTTCAGACTGGAGGCCTGTGACCAGTGGAGTGCCACAGGATCAGTGCTGAGTCCTCTACTTTTTGTCTTTTGTGTAAATAATTTGGATGTGAGCACAAGAGGTACAGTTCGTAAGTTTGCAGATGACACCAAAATTGGAGGTGTAGTGGACAGCGAAGAGGGTTACCTCAGACTACAACAAGATCTTGACCAGATGGGCCAATGGGCAGAGAAGTGGCAGATGGAATTTAATTCAGATAAATGCGAGGTGCTGCATTTTGTGAAAGCAAATCTTAGCAGGACTTATACACTTAATGGTAAGGTCCTAGGGAGTGTTCCTGAAAAGAGACCTTGGAGTGCAGGTTCATAGCTCCTTGAAAGTGGAGTCACAGGTAAATAGGATAGTGAAGAAGGCGTTTTGTATGCTTCCCTTTTTTGGTCTTGAGTGCAGGAGTTGGGAGGTCATGTTGCAGCTGTTGGGAGGTCATGTTGCAGCTGTAGGACATTGGTTAGGCCACTGTTGGAATATTGCGTGCAATTCTGGTATCCTTCCTATCGGAAGGATGTTGTGAAACTTGAAAAGGTTCAGAAAAGATTTACAAGGATGTTGCCAGGGTAGGAGGATTTGAGCTATAGGGAGAGGCTGAACAGGCTGGGGCTGTTTTCCATGGAGCGTTGGAGGCTGAGGGGTGACCTTATAGATGTTTACAAAATTATGAGGGACATGGATAGGATAAATAGACAAGGTCTTTTTCCTGGGGTCGGGCAGTCCAGCACTAGAGGGTTTAGTGTGAGAGGGGAAAGATATAAAAGAGACCAAAGGGGCAACTTTTTCACCCTTTCCATTACTTTGCCTACCACCGAATTAAGACTAACTGACCTGTAATTCCCGTGGTTATCCCTATTCCCTTTTTTGAACAGAGGCACAACATTCGCCACTCTCCAGTCCCCTGGTACCACCCCCGTTGACAGTGAAGATGAAAAGATCATTGCCAATGGTACTGCAATTTCCTCTCTTGCTTCCCACATAATCCTAGGGTATATCCCGTCAGGCCCGGGGGACTTGTCTGTCCTCAAGTTTTAAAAATGTCCAACACATCTTCCTTCCTAACATGTATCTCCTCTAGCTTACCAGTCCGTTTCACACTCTCCTCTTCAACAATACGGTTCCTCTCATTCGTAAATACTGAAGAAAAGTACTCATTCAAGACCTCTCCTATCTCTTCCGACTCAATACACAGTCTCCCACTACTGTCCTTGATCGGACCTACCCTCGTTCCCGTCATTCTCATTGTTTTTTCCTGATTTAATTCATGACTTCTGAAAGCCTCGTCTATCTCTTTAATTCCAATACACAAATGATGTTTCAGTTACATAGTGAAGTGATTCTTACAAAATAGCAGATTAATATTTGAAAAGCAATTTATTCAAAAGTGGAACAGAATTGTGGTACTTGGATGACTTTGTCACTGTAGAATTCAGGTGACATAATTTGAAGTAATCCAACCTATAAAATGTTAATGTAGTATTATTATGTACGCTCTTGTTCCTTGGTTATCAGAAATGAGCAAAATATTGTGGTCACCACCAGTTTGATGCTCCTTTCTTCAGATGTAACAACCTCAATTGATTATAGACCAATTACGCTTTGACCCTGCTCTCCCTTACCTTAATTATGCTATCCAAAAGAGAGATGAAACTTGTATTGAAACACAAAGCACCATAGGAAAATCTTGTCCGGGCTGTGATGGGCATGAATGTGGCTGGGTTCTTTTATTATTCCATGTCATGTTGACACTTGTCTAAAAAAAACACTTCGAGAAATCTATGGGTTCTATCTAATTGCCTTGACTGCAGTTGGCCAACAGAATCTAGGTTTTCTTTCAGGTGCTGCAAGGTGATTGAATAAACTGACGATGAAGCAGTGGCACAGGAAGCCATTCAAGCAGGCAGAGTAAGTAAATAGGAATTGAAATACCACAGAGGCTGGTATCCCATCACCAAATCATTCTTTATTTACACGTGGGAAGTCCTTGGCACTAATCGAGCTTCTTCAGAGCTAGCTCTCAGTGAACAGAAACTCTGACACACCTGTTTATATCTATTAGCTCGGGGTCCTGGATTAGACCAGATTAACAGCCCCAGTCAGGAAATTCATTTTGTGATGTCCACCTGGCTGACCTCATTACATTCACTACATCCCACCCACTTTGAGTCTGATGATATGGGCCTTTTTGTTTTGGTAGCTCCTCCTGGGGCGCTTTAGATCAGGTTCTTCCAACTCTACCCCTGATTCAGGCGGCATGTAACTCACAGTAGTTCGCCTGTTGCACCAGGAGCATTTTGGACGAAATTCGTTCTCCTTTTCAGGTGGCAATGTCTACATTGTCTATCTCAGACTCTGGTGGAGAGGGAGAATCCACTGGTTCTGGAACTGTTGGAAAGGCAGTCGAGGATCTGGGCACTCTGCTTCTGCACTGTTTGTGAGTTTGCAGCTTTCACGTGCTCCACATGTTTGTACAGGACATTCGCACCGAACTGAACATTATACATCACTGTACTTGACCTCGTGTTGACTATGTCTCTTACCCATGCAGGGCCATTCTTGTGGTTCCCGCACCAGACTTTTGGCCCCTGAAGTAAACTGTCTATGTTGTGTAGCAGAGAATTGTACCCGGCATTGGTTTCTAGGCCCTCCCCACGGTTTGGAAAAATCAAATTTTCACTTAATCTTCTCCCCATTAGCAACTCTGCTGTAGCTATCACTGTAGTTGCATGAGGTGTGTTCCTATAATTAAAGAACTCGGACAGTTTGGTATCTCACCAGGCTGTTGGCTGCCTCTTTAAGCCTGTATTCAAAGCTTGGACTGCTCTTTCTCAGACAATTGGATGATGGATGGTAGGAAGCTGTCCTTATATGATGAATCCCATTTGTCTTTAGGAAATACTCAAAATCCCTGCTGGTAAACAATGGCCCATCATCTGTGACCAACACTTCCAAGAGTCCATGATGCACGCAGTTTTTCTATTGTTGTCCCCGTATTTGACAAATGCACTTTCTGTTCATCCAGCCACTTTCAGTGGGCGTCCACAATGAAGAACACTGATGCTATGAAACAACTTGCATATTCGATGTGTAACCGAGTCCAGTGTTTACCCTATCATTCCCATGCATGTGGGGTGCTGCTAGTAGTAGATTTTTGTCCTTATTAGCACTCTGGGCACTGCCTGACCAATGCGACTGTATCTGCATCTAATCCTAGCCACCAGACATAGCTTCTCATTTTGGAAATCTCTGGATGACCCTGGTGGACCTCAGGCAGTGTATGGCAGCAATCTTTCCTTAATCAAATGTGGTCTTCTGTGATTTGGTCTCGCCAGTCCAAAAAGATTTTAAATTCTGCTTGTGATGACCTTTTGCCTTTCCCCCTCTCCCCCTCATCACCCGATGTTTCAGTTTTGCCAGGACCAGATCTTTCTGCATCCAAGGTCTGATATTGTCAGCTGTAACTGCAAGTGTGTCCAGATATTTAAAACTGTTACAGACTCTTCCATCGGCAGTGTATTTGCCAGTGGGAGGTGGCTCAATGAATCCGCATTTGCTACTTGGTGTACCGGACGGCGTTCCAACTTGTAATTATAAGCACTTAGTGTTAGAGCCCACTGTTGAATTGGGCCTGAAGCGATGGCCTTATCCTCTTTCAGGACAGATACAGAATCTTGGAATTGGTTCTTGGCCAACATGCAAGCTGGCCTTGGCTTTTTTAGAATAGAACATTGCAGTGCAGTACAGGCCCTTTGGCCCTTAGGTTCCACTGGTCGGTGCAACATTATCTGAAGCATATCTATCCTCCACTCTTCCATTTTCATCCATTTAAATACCCTTAAGGTTGACACATCTGCTACTGTTGCAGGCAGTGTGTTCAACACCCCTACTACTCTCTGAGTAAAAAACCTACCTCTGACATCTGTCCTAAATCTTTCACCTCTCAATTTAAAGCCATGTCTCATCCGAGGGAAATGACTCTCACTGTCCACCGTACCTTACCCTCTGATTATCTTATGTCTCAATTACCTCTCAATCTCCTTCTTTCTAACAAAAACAGCCTCAAGTCCCTCAGCCTTTTCTCATAAGACCTTCTCTACATACCAGGCAACATTCTAGTAAATCTCCTCTGAACCCTTCAGAAAGCTTCCACATCCTTCCTATAATGGGGTGACCAGAACTGTACGCAATACTCCAAGTGCGGCCGTGCCAGAGTTTTGGACAGCTGCTGCATGACCTCGTGGCTCCGAAACTCAATCCTTCTACCAATAAAAGCTAATACACTGTATGCCACCTTAACAACCCTATCAACCTGGGTGGCAACTTTCAGGGATTTAAGTACATGGACACAGAGATCTCTCTGTTCATCAATACTACCAAATATCTTATCATTAGCCCAGTACTCTTTATTCCTGTTGCACCTTCCAAAGTGAATCACCTCACAGGTTTCCACATTAAACTCCATTTACCACCTCTCAGCCCAGCTCTGCAGCTTATCTATGTCCCTCTGTAACCTGCAACATCTTCTGTGCTATCCACACTCCACCGACCTTAGTGTCATGCGCACATTTACTAACCCATCCTTCTATGCCCTCATCCAGGTCATTTATAAAAATGACAAATAGCAGGGGTCCCAAAACAGATCTTTGTGGTACACCACTAGTAACTAAACTCCAGAATGAACATTTCCCATCAACCACCACCCTCTGTCTTCTTTCAGCTAGCCAATTTCTGATCCAAACCACTAAATCACCCTCAATCCCATGCCTCCGTATTTTGTGCAATAGCCTACTGTGGGGAACCTTATCAAACACTTTACTGAAATCCATATACACCACATCAACTGATTTACCCTCATCCACCTGTTTGGTCACCTTCTCAAAGAACTCAATAATGTTTGTGAGGCACGACATACCCTTCGCAAAACCGTGTTGACTATCCCCAATCAACTTTTCCTCTCTTTGATAGATTGAACCTGACTAAGTGAATCTTTGTCAACAGATTTCACCCCGTCAAGCTTGGGCCTGAGCATTTTGCTCCAATCAGTGGTAACTAAACCAGCTGCTTCTTATACAAGACCAGAAATTTAGTTGAACCCTTAATCTTTTAAGGTTCCCTGGTGTTGATTTTCAGTCTAGCCGGTCTTGTGCAAACTTAAGAGTTGGAGACCAGAGCGAATTTTGTTAAAGTCTGATTCTGCGTTCACTGAAATGGCCGTGTCAGTATCGACTGCCATGAGAACCGAGTGATCATTTCACTAGATGTTTAATTTGGTTCTGATTTGGATGTTGCTAAGCAATTTAACTGTTCCAAACTAGGTGTAGGTGGACTTTCTAGGTTGTGCACTCTTATGGATACTGGCTTATGAGTACTCTTACTTTAGGTTTGGTGGGAATGTTTTGCTGATTCAAGTCTACATACCTGCAGCAAGTACAATGGCTGAAGCTTGGTCTTGGTTTTGTGGACTGACCCAGAGCCCCTTAGTTCAGGATATGTCCTGAAAGGTAGTAAAGGCTATGCAATTGTCTTTACTAAAGTGGTATTCTACAAGCTAATTCGGACTGGTGAGGGTGTCCACTCCCATCAGAATATCCTGCAACTCAGAATACTTGCCTTATTTTCCAATGATAAAGCTAGTTGTAGTGCTTGTTTGAAATCCAGCTGGGCTTCAGCTAGTAGAATCATAGAATCCCTACAGTGTGAAAACAGGCTCTTTTGGCCCAACAAGTTCACACTATCTCTCCAAAGAGTAACCCACCTAGACCCATTTGATTAGATTAGATTAGATTCCTTATTCCTCAAAACTATTACCCTATATTTGCCCCGATTCATGTTCCTAAACTCAACTTCCCTGAACACTATGGGCAATTTAGGATAACCAATTCACCTAACCTGTGCATCCTTTTGAATTGTCAGAGGAAACCCACACAGACGTGGGGAGAATGTGTAAACTCCACAGAGACAGTTGTCCAAGGCTGGAATCGTACTCTGGTCCCTGGCACTGTGAGGCAGCAGTGGTAACCACCGAGCCATCGTGTTGCACCAAAGCGATTTTTCATGGTTATATCATTAATCCAACATACCAAATGGTTTCTCAGCAAGGGCTAAACCAAAGTCATATGCCTCTGCCAGCCTTCTTAACCTGGTCAAAAATCTTGATATAGATTTCCCTGGTTTTCAAATTGCCAAGTAACACCGATTGCATTTCCAAATTAGAGGAGGCTTGGGGTCATAATTTCCCTTAACCAAATTTGTCAACTCTTGAAAAATGTTAGTATCTGGTGTCTCAGGAAAAGTTAGGCTCCTAATAACCAAAAAAAGCTGCGGGTCCACAAGCTGTCAGGAGAATTATTCATTGCTTTTCATCTGCTTCAATGTTATTTGCCTGGGGAAAAAGAAAGACTTTACACATATTGGTCCCTGACTTTGACAGCAGGCTTAAATGAGTTAAGCTTCCCAAATAACAAGGTAATGCCAGAAATGTTCACCCCAGTTGAAAGATGACTGTTGCAAGTGAATTTCTTTTCGGAGCATGCTTTTCTCTCGTCACCACTGAAATAACTCCTCAAAGGCTGGTATCCTGTCACCCTATACACATGGAAGGTCCTTGACATTGATCCAACTTCCTCAGAGCCAGGTCTGAGTGAATGGAACCTCTGCCACTTTTCTTGTTGCTTTTTTCTTGTCCCCACACTACTGCCAAACAGCGGTAATGCTTATTTTTCCCCATTGTGTGTGTCAGACACAGTGAAGAACAACAAGTGTGTAGATCTTTATTTATATTCCACCACCAGGAAGAAAGGAAACACCCGAGTGGCCAGTGACAAGCAGTGCCCTTTTCAAAGGGCAATGCTGTGTGATCGAACAGTGAAGGGAGGGGGATACTCTTGTTAATTTTTTTTCTTTTTTTTAAAACCCCCACACTACCACCTAACTGCAGTAGTGCTTATTTTTTCCCCAGCACCCGTGGTGTGTGTGTGCAGGTGTGAGACACAGTGAAAGACATAAGGTCACGAATCTTTATTCAAATTTCCACCACCAGGAAGAAAGGAAACAACCGAGTGGCCAGTGACAAAGCAATGCCCTTCACATCAAAGGGCAATGCTGTGTGATCAAACAGTGAAGGGAGGGGGATACTCTTGTTTATATCTATCAGCCAGGGTTCCCTGAGTGGACCAGATTAACAGCCACAATCAGGGAACTGATGAGGTCTACCTGGCTGACCTTGTTACAATCACGACAGGAATGTTGTGATAATTGAAGGCACTATAGTTAGCGATTAATCTATAGCCAAAAATCAAATGAAAGGCTTATGCCCGAAATGTCCATTCTCCTGCTCCTCGGATGCTGCCTGACCTGCTGTGCTTTTCCAGCACCATACTCTTGACTCTAATCTCCAGTATCTGCAGTCCTCACTTTCTCCTAAAATGTGAGACAGGAGAGATGCAGTCATGGACTTGAAACAAGACATTTAATAACTCATATTAACTCATAGCAAAGATTATCCCATTGATAATCACTGGCCAGCCAGTGATACCCATGAATAAATAAATAAAGGCTTTTTGGAAGGGTGCATCATTTGTGACTAAGTAGAGAAGTTAAGGATGGGACCTAATTGCAAGAAATATTGTACAATTATTGAAGATTAGTGGCAGGTTTGAAGATTCCAGAACCAGCAAAGTTTGAAAGAAATTGGAAATGTGGACTTTGTAGGCAATTCAACCCCTTAAGCCTGTCTGCCAGTTTAGGTCATGGCTGATGATTTACCTCAACACCAATATTTCAGACAAACCCCATATTGCTTGAATGGCATTAGTATATAGAAATCTATTCATCTCTGTCTTGAACGTGCATAATGAATGAGCTTCCTCAGCTATAGAAAATTTCAAAGATTACTACTCTGAGTGAAGAAATTCCTCCTCACCGCATTCTTAAGGGAGAAATCGAGTACTAGGTAAAGCTAGCTAGCTTGGTAAAAACTTACCAAGAGTTTCTACAAATGTTTAAACAAGAAAAAGGGTAACTAAGCCAAGTGTTGGACCTTTAAAGAGTAACTCAAGTTCAAGATGAGAAGCAAGGACATGAAAAAAGCTTTCATGGAAACAGGCCATTTGGCCCAACAAGTCCACACTGACCCTCCGAGTATTCCACCCAGACCCATTCCCGTACCCTATCACTCTACATTTCCCCTGACTAATGCACCGAGCTGACACATTCCTGGACTTTGTGGGTAACTTAGCATGGCTATTCCACCTAACCTGTACATCTTCGGACTGTGGGAGGAAACTGGAGCACCCGGAGGAAATCCACGCAGACGTAGGGAGCTTCGAACAGGTATTTTTTATCTGTCTTCCCTATAGAAAACTTCAAAACTTTCCCAAAGGTTCTTGAGTATCCAAATACGAAATGGAGGGTTGATCTTAAACGATTGCCATCTCCAGAGAAAAGGAGCTTGGAAATGACCGAAAGATGACGAGTCCCATGCCCTGTACTGCAGAGATAGTAAAGATGTTAGTTATGATTTTTTCCAAAACGTTTTCAAGTCTGGACAGATCCCAGCAAGTTGCAAAGTACCACATGTTGTATTCTTCGAGAAAAGAGAATGACAGCAGGGAATAGAGGCCAGTTAGTCTAATTTCTATCATTGGAGAATTGCTAGAATCTATTTAGCTATGAGATTACAACTTTATCTTAGAAATTTATGATGGTGTTGGGCAGAATCAGCATGGTTTAGTGAAAAATAAATCCATTAAACTAATTTGAGAGTTACTTGTGAATATACAAGAAAGGTGAATAAAGAGGAATCTGTAGATATAGTGTACTTCAATTGTCAAAAGGTATTTGTTTAGATGGTACATCAAAGTTTACTGTACAAAATAAGAACTTGTGCTGTGTGGGATGACATATTTGCATGGCTAAAAGATTGTTTAATTAACAGAAGGCAAAGACCAATAGGTTCATCTCTGGTTTGCAGTGTATAACTAGTGGAATTCTAAGGTTCTACTATTTAGAAACTAGGTCTGCAGCTTTAATGAGGGCAACCTCATGTATGGTGGCTAAACTTGGTGCGAAGATAGTTAGGAAAGTAAGTTGTCAAGCATAGATAAGCAATGCACAAAGGGATATCGATAGGTTGTGTGGAGGCAGAAATTTGTCAGATGTTCTCCGACAAAGGAATAATATAAGAGCATTATACTATTTAAATGGAAAGTTTGCAGAACTCTAGTACAGAGGGATCCATGTTGTCCTTTCAACTGAATCACGAAAAGGTAGTTTACAGGCACAGCAGGTGGAATGTTGGCATTTATTGCATAAGAATAAGAAATATAAGGGAGGGGCAGCTGTAAAAGCCCATGGTGAGACTGCATCTGGAATACTCAGTGTACAGTTTTGGAACTCCTTGCTTGTAAAAGAACGTACTTTCATGGGAAGCATTTCAGAGAACGTTCACTCTACTCTCGTTTGTTAGATGATGGACTTATAAAGAAAGATCAAACAAGTTGGACCATTACTCAAAGTGCAGACTGCAGATGCTGGAGATCAGAATTGAGAGCATGGTGCTGGAAAAGCATAGCAGGTCAGACAGTATCCGAGAAGCAGGAGTATCGACATTTCAGTCAAAAGCTCTTCAGGAATGTGGGCTAGAGGCTGAGAGATAAATGGGAGGGGGTGGGGTTGCGGGGGAAGGTAGCTGAGAGTGCAATAGGTCGATGGAGGTGGGGAAATGGTGATAGAGTGGAGCGGATAGATGGGAAGGAAGATGGACAGGTAGGACAGGTCATGAGGGGGCTGCTGAGTTGGAAGGTTGGATCTGGGATAAGGTGGGGGGAGGGGAAATGAGGAAACTGGTCAAATTCACATCAATGCCGTGTAGTTGAAGGGTCCCAAGGCGGAAAATGATATGTTCTTCCTGCAGGTGTTGTTGCAAAACCTGTGCCCACACCTACCCCATTGCCTCCATCCAAAGGCCCCAAAGGAGCCTTCAACATCCATCAGAGTTTCACCTGTGCTATCATACATGTCATTTACTTGTATCCATTGCTCCTGGTGTGGTCTCCTCTACATTGCGGAGACAGGACGCCTACAGAAAGCTTCAGAGAACATCTCCGGGACACCCTCACCAACTAACACCACTGCCCGGTGACCAAACACTTCAACTCCCCCACTCTGCCGAGGACATGCAGATCCTGCGCCTCCTTCATTGCCACAGCCGAACCACCTGATGGCTGGATGATGAATGCCTCATCTTCTGCCTTGGGACCCTCTAACCACACGGCAACAATGTGGATTTCACCAGTTTTCTCATTTCACCTCTGATCACCTTATCCCAGATCCCACCCCCCACGCCCCCTCCCCTCCAGGCACCTTCACCTGCACCACAGGAATTGCAAAAGCTGTGCCCACACCTCCCCCCTCACCTCCGCCCAAGGTACCAAAGGAACCTTCCGCATCCATCAGAGTTTCACCTGCACTTCCACACATGTCATTTACTGTATCTGTTGCTCCCAATGTGGTCTCTTCTGCATTGAGAGACAGGACACCTACGTGCAGAACGCTTCAGAGGACATCTCCACGACACCTGCATCCACCAACCCCACCGCCCTGTGGCCGAACATGTCAATTCCCCCTCCCACTCCACCAAGGACGTGCAGACCCAAACCACCTGACGCCTGGAGGAAGAACGCCTCATCTCTTGTCTTGGGACCCTCCAATCACATGGCATCAATGTAGATTTCACTGGTTTCCTCATTTCCCCTTCCCCCTTCTTCTCCCAACTCGGCACTGCCCTACTGACATGCCCTACCTGTCCATCTTCCTTCCCACCCATCTGCTCCACCCTATCATCTCCCCTCTCTTGCCGTCCACCTCCATCTATCCATTGCACGATCAGCTACCCTCCCCCCAGCCCTATCCCCCTCCCATTTATCTCTCAGCCCCCTGGCCCACATGCTTCATTCCCGATGAAGGGCTCTTGCTCGAAATGTCGATTCTCGTTCTCCTCAGATGCTGCCTGACCTGCTGTCCTTTTCCAGCACCACTCACTCGACTCATTACTCATTGGTGTTTAGAAGAGTAAGAAGATATATTATTGGTGCATGTAAGTGCTTGAGAGCACTTCATAGGGTGAATACCAAGAAGATTGGGACACAGGATGTTGACTTGAGACCACAACAAGATTAGCCATAATCTTATTAAATGCCAGGCCAGGTTTAAAGGCATAATTCGCATGTTCCTCTTTTCCTACTCACACTACTGCAATTACCTAAAGTGAATCACTTTTCAGGAAATTATCATGCAGTTGATGCTGTTTTCCACTCTGGCTTGCACATATATTTGCAAGCACTCGACCTATCTATCACACAGACTTACTTACAGATATAAAATAAAAGTGTTTGTGAGTGACACGACTCAGTGCAGTTGGTTTATTGTAACCTCCATTGAAAGTAATTAAAATTGCCCATGTTGGAGAAAAGCCTGGAGACTGCAAGCAATGTTTGGATAAAATAATAGCATTCAGTGTGCAAGAAAATAATAATAAGATAAACTGAGGGTGACTTTGGAAAACAACCCAAACTGTTATCTGACTGTTCAACTTCTGGTAAGTTTTCCATTATGTTGTCTGACCTCTTTAAAGAACAATCTCAACATTATTACATGATACGCAACATGCGTTATAATGCAGCTGTAAAGCATATCAAGTGTTTTGATTCATAATTTGTTCATGAAAATCTTTAATTGTAACGTTGCATTGTCATATGGTTCTTCAATTATATTTATTATTCAGTGAACTAACCTTGTACCTCCACAGACAATTTGTTGACACATTTGTCCTACATTTCCATTGCATTTAGGTGCAATAATAATTTATTAGTGAAGGAGAAAGTCTGTAGCCAACAAGGAATCTGGTAACACCAAAGAAGGCATAGAAAGTAAATCCATGTTGAGAACATATCTTTGAGCATAGTGGGGAATGAGAAACAATCTCTATTGAGAATTGATATCATACAAAATACGAGGACAGGTAAGAGAGAGAGGTTTACCAGCATGTAGAAGTACTGTCCTTCATCCACATTCTGGCCCCAGAGCAGAGACACAGCTAACCTTTGTATGTCAGGTGCTGGATCCAATTGTGAGCATTGAAATTGGTTTCAACTCCAGCATCAGTATGCAAATACAAAACATTGTGTCATATATGATTTGGAGGTACCGGTGTTGGACTGGGGTGTACAAAGTTAAATATCACCCAACGCCAGGTTATAGTCCAACAGGTTTATTTGGAAGCACTATCTTTCAGAGTGCTGCTCCTTCATTAGGTGGTTGATAAACTGCTTGCAAATAACCTGTTGGGCTATAACCTGGTGTTGGGTGATTTTTAACTTTGTGTAATATAAGGAGCATTTAACATTGAATACTTTGGACATAATAAAGTATTACACCTCCAGTTCATTGCCTTGCTGCTTCAGGATGTCATAATACAGAACCCTGTAGAAGGCCAACATGAATGGAATATTGAGATATCATTCAGTGATGCTGGGGCTGATGCATCCCAAGGAAGACGAGGTGCCACAGCTCCTGAAACATTTGTAAGCTTTATCTCTATTGAAGAAAACATAAATTATCTGACTTCCAGGTTTATGCATAATTCTTGCTACAAAATACATTCAAAAGTACTTAAGTTCAGCTGTAACTATAGTTAATAAAAATATGCTGCGAAATTAATAAATTAATATTCCATGTTACTATATTGAAAATGCATTTTTGTTTAACTTAAAAGATATTGAATTTCCAAAATATTTTCATAAGTGTTGACAATAAGCAATAATTATTAATTACTTGTATTTATTGGCAGTGATTTTTCCTAACATTTAAATTAACAATGTGTATAAACAGTAATTTGGTGCAGAGATTTAATTATTGAGGAGTTCTCCTGTGACTTTTCAACATGAATGGGTCTTGACTTTACTTGCATATGAACAATAAATTAGAATATACATTTGATTGGCTATTCGCAAATCCATATATATTATTTGCTGTCTATGTTCAGAATTCTATTTTGAGTAGCTTGTCTTTTTCAAATTTAGCAGTATTGCATTCCTGCCATTGCCCAGACAGGGCAAGAATCTTTAATTTGTTTGCATTATGTGTTTCTGATGAGATTCAAAGCTTTGTTCTGTGCACAATGCCTCTAAACTATGTACTTAAAAATTGAGTTTTTAACAGCACCTTTTACAACTGTAGGTCATCCCTTAACACTTCACAGTAGTAACCTTGGATATATCTGGTCTGCCCCAGGGGATGTATCTGTGGACCAGGTTAATAGGCTTGAACAGAAGTGAGACTTGTTGGAGTTTTTTGAAGATTTTATGAACAAAATTGATAACAGCCGAAGAGCATATTATGCTTTGATTTTCAGAAGGCTTTTGTTAAAGTCACCCACAGGAGGCTGGTTAGAAAAATTATAGCCCATGAGAAATGGGGCAACAGATTCATGATTAGCTAACAGAAGAAAACAGAGACTTGTGTTGGCAGGCTGTGACAAATGTCATACCATAAGGATTAGTACTTGGGCCCCAGTTGTTCCTATGAAGAGTGAGTTGGATTGTTTCAAAGAACAAGTGATGATGTTGAAGTTTACAAGATAAAGGGACGGACAGCATAGATGTTTCTCCTGATTAGGGAGTCTAGAACCAGAGGGCACAATTTAAAAATAATAGGATGTCACTGAGGACTAGGTTGAAGAGAAATTCTTTTACTCGGGATTGTGTACTTCCAAACTTCTCTGCCACAGAGGACTGGAAGCTGTGTTTGCGTATATTTAAGACAGAGATTGATTGATTTCTGATTGCTAATAGTGTACAGCGTTATGGGGTTGGGATGTGCAAAAGGAATTGAGGTGTTTGATCAGCCATGAGCATATGCGGAGTGGTAGAACAGGTTTGATGGTCTGAATAGCCTACTCTTGTTTCTAACTGAACAAGCTATCTGCTTCATTGCAGCTGATTGAGGGTTAAATATTAAGGAATTACCGTACTGCTCTTCAAACAGAGACTTCTATTTAAAGTCTCGTCCAAAAGATGATGGTGTAGCACACATTCTGTAATGTAGTGAATCTTCAGCATGAATTATGCGCTTAAATCACAGGTGTGGGCTGGAAACAGCAACCTTTCCGACTCATGCAGTTTTGTTTTTACAGTGTGCTTAGCTCCTCCATACTCTTTTCTGCAAATATAAACCAGCGTATTGACTCTTTCTTGTTTTCAACAATATGTCGATGAACACACTTAATGGGTGCAGGTTTAGAAGTGGCTATGTTAACATAGAGTCATAAAGATGTACAGCACAGAAACAGACCCTTCGGCCCAATTCGTCTGTGCTGACCCAGATATCCATAACCTAATCAAATCCCATTTGCCAGCACTTGGCCCCTATCCCTCCAAACACTTCCTAGTCATATACCCATCCAGATGCCTTTTAAACATTGTAATTGTACCAGCCTCCACCACCTTCCTGTGACAGTTCATTCCATACACGTGTCAACCTCTGTGTGAAAAAGTTGCCCCTCAGGTCCCTTTTCCCTCACCCTAAACCTATACCCTCTAGTTCTGGACACCCCCTCCCCAGGGTGTCTATTTATTCTATCCATGCCTCCTCATAATTTTATAAACCTCTATAAGGTCACCCCTCAGCCTCCAATGCTCCAGGGAAAACAGCCCCAGCCTATTCAGTCTCTCGTTGCGCTTCAGCGGGTTGGTGTGGACTTGTTGGGCTGAAGAGCCTGTTTCCACACTGTAAGTAATCTAATCTAATGTAAACCCTCCAGCCCTGGCAACATCCTTGTAAATCTTTTCTGAACCCTTTCAAGTTACTTCATTCTGATATTTTACATTCACTGAATAATGGTCCCTTGGAGAAGGTTGTAATAAAAAAATGAATTGATGAATTTGCAGACTAGAAGCCGCTATTTGTAATTTTTTTTTTCTTTCAAAAAGGCATAAAGCACATTCCAAGGACTTGAAATAACAATCAAAGGTGATCAAAAATTTGCAATATTTCTGTGTGGAAAACCTCACCAGGAATAATTGCCTTGGAGGATAATAAATCGGGCCCATCTCCTCCCCTAGTAGCAAAGCGTCCAGACAATCATCCTGGGTACTCAACTAGTGGAATCAAACCATTAGACAAAGTCACTTGGACAATGGGACTCTGCGTATGAAAGAAGTTTGCCCCGGTATCATCTGATCATACAAACCCACCTAACACAACAATAGTTGGCAGTTAGAGAGATGGTTGTGTGACAAGCCAGCCAGCCTTAAGTGTGTTTAAGCAATTATTTGCTCTGCCGACCTGGACAAGTAACTGAGATGTTGCAGAAGCAACATTCCTATCTTGGATCTCTCGCTCTCTCTCTCACTCTCACTCTCTCGCAACGCTATCTACTGTTTATTGAATCTCCATGGACGACATGCAGAATTGATCTTGAAAAAGTAGTCAATCTAGTGGCTACTAACTTTAGAAGAACTGGCAAATCGACTGCCTACATTTTTAAACTGCCTGATGCTGAACTCAGGAGGATCACTACACTCAGCCTGAAGACAGCAAAACTGCCAATCTTCAAAATTCATATTCTCTTGCTTACTCTATTCTCCCACTTGGTAAACTGCATGAATGTGGATGTGCAAGTTAGTGCAATTTTTTTAAAATCTTGGTTATGTGAAATAAATGCTATTCTCTTTTAAGAAAAATGGACCTGTCTGTTTGCATCCTTTATAAACAGTTAAATATTTGCTGTGTTGGCAAATATTGCCTTTTCTGCAAAAGAGAAGTCAAACAAGGAGTAGGAACAAAAACGGAAGCCACTCTGCCCCCCCCCCCCCCCCTCACCTGGTTACAGCAGTATTAAATATTGGGCCAGGAACCTTAGTAGTGGCAAAAATGAAGCTGACAAGTTGTCCAAAGGAAATTAGGAACTTTTGACATTTCATTTTTGACATTTTACTTAAATACCGTTGGAACATTGGATTGCAATGGAAGATGAAGTTTTGTTACAGAATCATGGCAAATATCTTTAAAGGGGAGGCTTACATTTCAGTACTTCTGTTGCAACTCAGGCTTCTGAAATAACGCAGTAGGGAAGTATCAAGAACATTGGAAGGATAGGAAAATCGACGTTTCAGGCAAAAGCCCTTCATCATCATGATCATCAGGAATGAAGGCACCCTGAAGGCTCCCTGCCTTCATTCCTGATGAAGGGCTTTTGCCCGAAACATCGAATTTCCTGCTCCTCGGATGCTGCCTGACCTGCTGTGCTTTTCCAGCACCACTCTAATCTAGACTCTGATTTCCAGCATCTGCAGTCTTCACCTTTTGCCTAGAACATTGGAAGGGTGTCAGTCAGAATGTTAAACGTTACACCTTGGTGAAGATGAAAAGCAAATGCTGCTGGCCATCTTCAAAATTACTGAGGGTTTTTGATTAGCCACAGAACAGTTATTATGCAGAAGGAGACTATTTGATCTGATATATTTGTTTTTTTAAAATGAACTGTTTGTCTTGTGCCCGTTTTCTTGCCTTCTCATAACCCTGTATGTCAAATGTGGGTTTACTTTGAGACTTATTTGTTTGTTCCTGATTCTTTTATGGGATGTTGCTGGCTGGGTAAGTATTTATTGCCCGGCTGTAATTACCATTGAGAATGTGGTGAGCCATTTTCTTGAATTGCTGCAGTGCTTGACTCAGTTAAGGAGAGTGTTCCAGGATCTTGACTTGTGCAGCTTAAAGGGAACTTTGTTGACTTGTGCTCTACAGACGGTGGACAGGTGAGATAGTTTGTTACTTGTCTCCGAATCATTAGTCTCTAACCTGCTGTGATAGCCATAGTATTTGTGTGCATTTTTGAATTTGGTCATTCATCTTACAATTTTTGCAAAATGCTGCCTCTATGTCAAGTTAGGATGTCTGTTGTTCTGTGAAAATAGGTTTTACTGTTATGTGGTGCAGTGATTTGAAGCATTAATTTCAGTGTTGATGTAAGCACAGTAGCTTTTGATTAATATTTTATGAAGTGCTGATGGGATATATGAATGCATTGGACTCTGAGATAACAAAGTCTACGAACATTGGAAATTTGAAATCCTGAGGCTTTGGGGATGCCACTTATTTCTTTCTAGTGCGTGCGGATACTTACAAGATGATGAGAATCATGGATGACTATGACGTTTTGGTGGTTTTTAACTCATTTTTCACCCAATTGTAAAATTATCTGAAAGAAATAAAAATGTGGTTCATGTTTCGCTTTTGTTAATGTTCCAGGTCAGCTACCTTGCCTCATTTCAATTATTATATTTTTATTTCTCCATATTATTGATGCTGCTTCATTTTTCTATTCGACATCCTGCTCTTATTGCTTAGCTTTCCTATTTGATTACACTACTCCTGCTATTTTTATGAATTGAACCTTCACTCTTTATACATTCTTCTCTTAATTCATTCTCTTTCAAGACCTTAACATTCCTCATTTTCCTGACTAAATCCTACTATTTGTAGACCTTTCAAACTGAATTGAGGGTCATTAAGATTTCATGGGAAGGAAAATTTAGATTTCTCAATCAAATGGTAACTTGGATGAACAAAATGCCATTTGTAAATGACATTTTTTTTAAATCAAAGTGCTTGAGGGACTTTCGGAAAGACTTGGTCAATTATATAAAAATGGTAAGCCTGGATCATTGTATCAAGTTAAACTATGATGGTTGGTGCTGTGATTACATCTAATAATTGACCACAGGAGTGCTGAGTGCAGGTTTTATGGTTGTTTATTCAAACTGTGCAGGCTGATTTTATTCCAGTTCTACTAGATTAATTCTGAAGAGTATTGGAAAATCCAGTATCTATGTGTGATTTTCTTGGCCATATGGCCACATTTCTCTACCCAATTTGCAATCTTGCTTCAAAAATACATATGAAATAGATGTCTGTTCTAGGTATAGGTTAATGTACTGCTCCTCGGATGCTGCCTGAACTGCTGTGCTTTTCCAGCACCACTCTAATCTAGACTTTGGTTTCCAGCATCTGCAGTCATTGTTTTTACCTAGTCTCCTTCAACCAGTAAAGGGTCATTTAGTTAGATGACGTTTTGTCCATTATCGGTGTCCTTCACCTCCCTGTCTCTAAATTGCTCTGACTCCAAGGACTCTGGAATGTTTTGTTAGCACTGACTGTAGCTGGGGATTCCTGCTGACTCTAACCTCTGGAGTGTCAAGGGTTCACTTGGAGAAGTCTGCTCTTTACTTCTTCCCTATTTTGCCCTTATAGCCTAATTCACTTTAACATTCAGGACAAGAGGACATAAGGTCAAGCAGTCTTGAGAAGTCAAGCCAAGAATAATCAGCACTAGTAGGTCAATTGGTAATATTTGTGCCTTTGAATCAGAGGATTTTATGTACTAAGTCCTGTTCGTGAGACTTCAGCACAGCATTGTAGGTTGACATTTCGGAGCTAGACTATTAGAATTGGCATCTTTCAGATCAGATGTTCCACTGGGACATACAAACATATACATTAGGAGCAGCAGTAGGCAGTTTGAGCCATCAGGCAATATCATAGCTGATATGTTTGTTTTGAATTCCTATCTATCCCTGATAACTGTTGAAACCTCTACCGAATAAGAATCTACCTACCTCCACCTTGAAAATGTTCAATCATTCCACCTACATCACCTTCTATAACGGAGTTCCAAAGTTGCTCAATTCTGTGAGAGAAATATCTCTATTCACCTGTGTTATAGAATTCCATATTTTTAAATGCCCTTTAGTTCTGGACTCCCTTCAAAAAGGATGTATCATTTCCATATCTAGCTCGTCAAGACAATCCAGGATCTTACGTACTTAAATTAAGTCACCCTTCACTCTTCCAAACTCAGATGGAAATGAACCCAACCTGTCCTTTCTGTCCTGTAAGACAACCCACTTATTCCAATCTAGTAAACCTGCGCTGAATTGCTTCCAACATATTTACATCCTTAAATAAGGAGACCATAACTGTATGCACAGTTTGAGATGTGGTCTCACCAATGCCCTGAAGAATAATATACTCTTATTTTCAATTTCTCTTGTCCCATTAGCCTTTATACTTACTGTACTTGCAAACCAATATTTTGTGACCCATGCACTAGAACATTTGGATCCTTCAGTCCATCAGTCTTTGTGATGTGCAGTCTACATATATGGCCTAAGGTGGTCATTCGTGATTCTCAAAAGTGTCCAATCTACCTCATGATTTGGAGATGCCAGTGGTGGACTGGGGTGTACAAAGTTTAAAAATCACACAACACCAGGTTATAGTCCAACATTTTCAAGTGAACTTTTAACAATTGGTGTCATGTTGGCACAGATGATGCATTCAAGGCCTGAAGTGCCCTGTGTGAAACGGTCTGTGCCACAATGTTCAGACTGATTCTAATCTAAAAAACATTTACAGAATCTCACATGGAATCATGCAGTTTCTGAGCAAAATAAAATGTAACTCTGCAAATACAAATTCACCCCCCAAATATATATATATATATATATGTTTATATATATGTGTGTGTATGTGTGTGGGAGGGGAGTTATGGGTGTGTGTGAGTGTAAAGGGGATTACATCTGTGAGAAGGTGAGTGTGGGAGTGTATGTGTGAGCGTATGAGAGATGGTTTGCATGAGTGTCTGTGGGAGTGTCTGTGTATGTGTGTAGTGAAGTGGGGTCACCTGTAGTGTGACATGAGCTCAAGTTGAGGCCATCCCTATGGGTACAGAACTTGGCTATCAGCCTCTGCTCGGCCACTTTGTATTGTTGCCTATCCTGAAGGTCCAAGATCGTATGTCCCTGACCGCTGAAATGTTCTCTGACTGGGAGGTAACACTCCTGTCTGTTGATTGTTGTGCGGTGTCCGTTCATCCGTTGCCATAGCCACTGCTTGGTCTCATCAATGTACCATGCCTCAGGGCATCCTTGCCTGCAGTGTATGAGATAGACAACGTTGGCTGAGTCGCACAAGTACCTGCCACGTATATGGTGAGAGTTGTCCCCAGGCATAATGGTGGTATCGGTGTTGACTCTCTGACACGTCCAGCAGTGTCTGCCGTGACAAGGCTGTATGGTGTTGTCCTGAGAGCCGGGCAGTTTGCTACAAATAATGATCTGTTTGAGGTTTCGTGGTTGTTTAAAGGCGAGAAGTGGAGCCGTGGGGGGAAGGTCTTGGCAAGGTGCTCATCCTCATTGATAATGTGTTGTGTAGTTTTTCAGCTCCTGGGAAGTACTGGCCAACGAAGTCGATTGCAGCTTGTGTCTGTCTCCTGAGGAGGTCATTACGGTTTCTCACTGTGGCATGTCAGAACTGGCAGTTGATGAGTTGAGCATCGTACCCAGTTCCTGTGAGGGCATCCTTGAATACTTCCAGGTGCCTATCACATTCCTCCTCATCTGAACAGATCCTGTGTATGCATAGGGCTTGTCCATGGGGGATTGCTGTTTTAATAGTTTCGGGTGGAAACTGGAGAAGTGTAGCATCGTGTCGTTATCCCTGGGTTTGTGGTAATGAGGTGCCCATCCTTGATAGAGATGCATGTGTTGAAACTTTATTGCTGGAACAGCACAGCAGGTCAGGCAGCATCCAGGGAACAGGAGATTCGACGTTTCGGGCACAAGCCCTTCTTCAGGAATGAGCAGAGAGTGTTCAGCAGGAGAAGATAAAAGGTAGGGAGGAGGGACTTGGAGGAGGGGCGTTGGAAATGTGATAGGTGGAAAGAGGTCAAGGTGAGGGTGATAGGTCGGAGTAGGATGGAGGCGGAGAGGTCAAGAAGAAGACTGCAGGTCAGGAAGGCGGTGCCGGGCTGGAGGGATTCGGCTGAGACAAGGTGGGGGGAGGGGGGATGAAGAAACTGGTGAAGTCCAAGTTCATCCCCTGTGGTTGGAGGGTTCCCAGTCGGAAGATAAGACGCTCCTCCTCCGACCGTCGCGTTGTTGTGGTTTGGCGGTGGATGAGTCCAATGACCTGCATATCCTCGGTGGAGTGGGAGGGGGAGTTGAAATGCTGTGCTACAGGGTGGTTGGGTTGGTTCGTCCGGGTGGCCCAGAGGTGCTCTCTGAATCGCTCCGCAAGTAGGCGGCCTGTCTCCCCAATATAGAGGAGGCCACACCGGCTGCAGCGGATGCAGTAGATGATGTGGGTGGAGGTGCAGGTGAATCTGTGGCGGATATGGAAGTTTCCTTTGGGGCCTTGGAGAGAAGTGAGGGGGGAGGTGTGGGCGCAAGTGTTGCACCTCCTGCGGTTGCAAGGGAAGGTGCCGGGAGTGGAGGTTGGGTCGGTGGAGATGCATGTGTCCAAGAATGAGACAGATTAGAGAGTAGTCCTTGGTGAGTTTGATGGTGGGATAAAACTCGTTGATATCACTGTGTAGTTTTTTTCAGTGACTCTTCGCCAAAGGTCCAGAGGAAGGAAATGCTGTCAATGTGTAGTGTTGACTGGAGGTCCTGCATAGAGAAGAAGTCTTGTTCAAATCAGTGCATGAACATGTTGGCATATTGGGGTGCAAATTTGATCCCCACAGCTGTTCCATCTGGATGAAGAACTGGTTGTCAAAGGTGAAAATGTTGTGGTCGAGGATAAAGCGGATGAGTTGTAGGATGGTGCTCGGAGATTGGCAGTTGTTGGTGTTGAGTACTGAAGCTATTGCCGCAATGCAGTCATTGTAGGGGATGTTGGAGTAGAGTGCTGAAATGTCCATTGTGACGAGGAATGTTCCTGGTTCGCGGGTGCTGAGTTTCTGTAAGAAATCTGTAGCTTCACGATAGAAGCTGAGGGTCCTCTGTGCAACTGGTTTCAAGATGCCTTTGACATAGCCAGAGAGGTTCTCACACAGGGTCCCATTGCCTAATATGATGGGATGTCCTGGTGTATTGGCTTTGTAACTTCAGAAGGCAGTAGAAGTCGCCTATGCGAGAAGGACGTGGGATGAGGGCGTGTGGGGAACTCTGAAGGTCTGGATCCAAAGTCCCGATCGATGAGTTTAGTTCACAGCTGTGATCTTTGGTTGGATCGGCTGGTAGTTGCCTGTAGTGTTCTTGGTTGTTCAATTGTCAGTACACTTCCTTGCAGTAATCTGTTCTGTTCTGACAGCGGCCCTCTGGTGGGGTCTAAGTTGACTCTTTTGGTTACTCCTTTACGGATCCCTGTGATGACTGTTGTGGTTCCTCGGTGGGCTCATTGGAATCACTGCTGGCATCTTGAAGGAATTCCCGGAGTCTCATTTGTCTAATGAATTCCCCAGTGTCTGCTGCAATATCCATAGGGTGTATTTTGGTGGTGAGGCACCACCTACACACACACTCCTACAAACAGAGAGAGAGAGAGACATATATACACACACACACTCTCTGTCTCTGTCTCTGTCTGTCTGTCTCTCTCTCCCTCTCCCCTACAGACATACACACTCACACAGACTCTCATACGCTCACACATACACTTGCACACACATGCACACACGCACCCTCTCACAGACATGTATACCTCTTTACACTCATTCACATGCACACACTCACAGATACTTTTTATAAACTCCCCCCCCCCCCCCCCCCCCCCCCCCCCCCCCCCAACCACACACACCCATACAAATGTTTGTGGAGTGAATTTGTATTTGCAGATTTACATTTTATTTTGCTCAAAAACCGCTTGAATTGATGCAAGATTCTGGAAAGCCATTCTTTAGATTAGAATCAGTCTGAACGTTGTGGCACAGACAGTGTCACGCAGGGCACCTCACACCTACAATGCATTATCTGGGCTGACATAACACCAATTGTTAAAGTTCACTTGAGAATGTAACTTCTAAAACTTACATTTAAAGAATTAAAACTGACATGTTCGTTCTAAAAGATGAAAGGCTTAATAAACAATCCAGGTCTTTTTTGATATATGATTTCAGTTACATCACACAGTAAACTTTTGCTATAAATTCTGTGTCTTACAATCTTATACTCCACAACACCTGATGAAGGAGCAGCGCTCCGAAAGCTCGTGCTTCCAAATAAACCTGTTGGACTATAACCTGATTATAACCTGGTGTTGTAATTTTTAACAATCTATGTCAGATTACCTGGAAGGCCAAGGTATTTAAAACGTTTGAGCTATCGGTGAAGTTAGCTGTTTATCACTGCTATTATGAATTAATACTTACTAATAAGTTAATATTACTACAGTCTGCACTTCCCTTTCACACTGTGTAAATATCACACTTCCCCTTAACTTGATATTCTTGCGAAATATTCAAATGAATTCAAAATGAAAAGCCTCATCAAAATAGTCTTTCAACAGTGCTCAAATTATGCTACCAAAGTATTGTTTGCATGCGTGAGATTATTAACTGAGATTTTGCTTTATATTTCAGCATCTAGCTTCTCATGCTCAGCAGAACCTCTTTCCTAATTATCTCATTGGTTTTTGTATTCAGTGAACCATGAGCACTGAATGTTCTCCTTGCACTGGAAGTTCTCTAGCCAAGAGCAGAAGTTCCAAACCCTAGCACTGAGCAGACAATGAGCTCTTGCTCTTTGCTGCAGAGAACAGTGTCAATCGCCCTGGCTATACTGACCTCCACTACCATTATACAGTACTCCTTTTTGCTATCTCTGTTTGAATGTCTTCCTGTAGCATGCTGTTGGGAACAGTTAGCATATTCACCCTACAACCCTTGCTCTAATCCAAACAAGGCTACAAAAACTCAAACATGTTAGACAATTACAAAGGCTGAGGCTCCTGCTCACTTAGATATACCTAACATGTTCGAGGTTAAAAATCACACAACACCAGGTTATAGTCCCAACAGGTTTAATTGAAAACACTAGCTTTCGGAGCGCTGCTCCTTCAACCACCAGATGGTTCCATCCCAGAGAGTGGAGCACAAGGTCTGGACTGACACTTCACTGCACTACCGATGGACTGCTGGGGTATTGGATATGCAAACTTTTCAGATGTAATAGTAAATTGAGGCTAAATATCATTTATCTATTAATCTGTGGAATATGGTCATATGGGACCAACATCCTTGAAGTAAATTTTCTGGTCCTCGTCTCCTTACTATGTGAGATCTTACTGTGTGCAAATTGACTACTAAATTGCAACCGTGCTCACTCTTCAGAACCAAATTGGCTGCAAGACAAATTGGCATGCTCTGAAATTATGGAAGGTCCTGTGTAAATGCATTTTTTTTAGATTATTGTTTCCTTCTGAAGTAACCTTTCCCCCTTTTGGCAGGGGTGTGGGATCCTCAACAGCAGAGTGGTAAGCAAGGCTCAAAGGGATTCAGTAGTCAAAAATGGTAAGTTGAAACAAGTCAAGCTGGAACATAACAGGGAGAAAGTGAGGTCTGCAGATGCCAGAGATCAGAGTTGAGAGTGTGGTACTGGAAAAGTGTAGCAGGTCAGGCAGCATCCGAGGAGCAGGAGAATCAACGTTTCGGGCATGAACCCTTCATTAGGAATGAGGCTTGTGGACTGGGTGTGCTGAGAGATGAATGGGAGGGGAGTGGGTTTTGGGGGTGGGGTGGGGGGGGAAGGTAGCTGAGAATGCAATTGGTAGATGAAGGTGAGGGAGAAGGTGATAGATCGGAGAGGAGGGTGGAGTGATTAGATGGGAAAGGTGTTGGACAGGTCATGACGCCTTGCTGAGTTGGAGGCTTGGAACTAGGATAATGTGGGGGGGAGGGGAAATGAAGGAACTGGTGAATTCACATTGATCCCGTGTGCTTGGAGGGTCCTGAGGTGGAATAAAAGACATCCTTCCTCCAGGCAGCAGGTGGTAGGAGTTTGGTGATGGAGGCAGCCCAGGTTGGCATGGACCAGTTTAGGCTGAGGGGCCTGTCTCTGTGCAGTAGGATTCTGACTCTATGGCTCTATCTGTCACCATTTGCAATTTTGAAAAATGGCATCTTGTTTATTTCTTTACTGCAGAGTTGTTTTGAGTTTTTATATAAAAAAGTTTAACACTGTTTTAATTTCTCCTCAGCCATATTGGAAGAATGTCACTAAGCAAACATTCCTACTGGTCATACATGGCCAAAGCCCTTTAGTGAAATCCAAACATGTTTTTGCCACTTTAGAATTAAATAATGCAATATGATGCAATAATGGTTGCCTGTCTGGAGTTTTATATTAAGCCAAAGGCTGAGGCATTACTAAGAAACTGATTGCCATCTTGTGGTCAAGAAATGAAGCAGGTCTGGAGATGACATTGTTGACTCTACTTTCTTGCTGCAAATAACTATTGTATCTGAATTTGCTTTGTGAAAGCCTGTTTGCAGAATTTTTGTTTGCCTTTTTTTTCTGGCAGTGAGTCATTCACTGCCATGTTACTGCCTTGAAAGTTACTCTCTGGTCATACAATGAGAGATATGGAAGTAGAAGTTATTTACTCGTCTGGCTGAGGTGGATCACCAAAAAGCAGTCCTTTCCAGCCCTTAGCCAGATGTGAAACCTTGATGCCAACTGAGCTATGTGGGTTTGAATTAATCAAACTGTTGTAATTCTAGATGTTACAATGCTCCATCTACATGCCTTGGTAGCTTTCCTAGATACAATCTAATAGGAGAACCACATCCAGATTGTTCACAACAACAATAAGCACCTTTTAAGGAAGTGAAACATTCCAAGGCACTTCACAAAAGCTTAATCTGGCAAAAAAAAATGATCAAGCATGAGGAGATATTCAGACAGGTAACCAACTGCTTGGTCAACAGGTTTTTAAGCAATGTCTTAAAGGGCAGAGAGCTTGATTGTGAAGTATAATGTGGATGGATGTGAGTTTATCCACTTTGATAGCAAAAACTTTGGAAGATAGGTTATTGTATGAAAAGGCGGATGTAGATTGGAAAAGGCGGGATTTGTGTATCCTTATACACAGTTGCTGAAAGTAAGCAGGCAAGTGCAGCAGAAGGTGAAGAAGGCATGTAGTATGTCGGCCTTCAGAGTGAGAGGATTTGAGTGTTGGGACAGACTATCTTGCTGCAATTTTACAGGGTGATAGTGAGACAGCATTTGGAATATTGTGCAGGGGATTGGGGAGGGGGGGGGGGGTGCTGAGGAACCTAGAAAAACTTTAACATGTCTTGATTGGGCCAACGCATAATGGATGTTCCCAATGACCAGGAAGTCCAGAACTGGGAGTCACAATCTAAGGATATGGGGTAGGACATTTAGGATTGAGATGAGAAATTTCTACTCAAGCCTATGTAAATCTGTGCCTTAGAAAGTTATTGAGGCCAAAACATTGAATGTTTTCAAGAAGAATTTAGATATAGTTCTTCGGGCCAAAGGTATGAAGGAGTATGCAGCGACAGCAGGAACAGGGTACTGAGTAGGATGATCAGCCATGAACATTTTGAATGGTGGAGCAGTGTTGAAGGGATGAATGGTCTACTCCTGCTCGTATTCCTATGTAATGCAGCCACAAGATATGGTATGACATCATAATCCAGCAACAAAAGTTTGAACAGTTTACATCAAAGATGGGGAAAATATTTGAGAATTATTTTGCTGTGTAAGTTAAGTTGTGACATTTGTTAACACTGGTAAGTAGATGTACAAAGAAATGTGAACAAAAACAGAAATTCAAGGTTTGCGTAAAGATTTGTAGCTCGGGTGCCAGTTGCCGTGGTTGTGGGTATGTTTGCCGAGCTGGGAAGTTAATTTGCAGACATTTTATCCCTTATCTAGGTGACATCTTCAGTGCTTTGGAACCTCCTGTGAAACAGAACAGTTCTGAGGAAGGGTCACCCGACCTGAAATGTTAACTCTGATTTCTCTTCACAGGTGCTACCTGACTTGCTGAGCTTTTCTAGCAATTTCTTGTTTCTGATTTACAGCATCCGCAGTTTTTCCAGTCTTTGTACAAAGAAATGTATTGTGTGGTAAATCATACTGTAAACCTGAAATATATATAGAAAATGCTTGAAGTATTGAGCAGGTTCGGTAGTATTTGTGGTGAGAGAAACTGAGCTAACCTTTCAGGTTGATCGTTCACCAGGACAGTTTCTATTTTTTTTACTTATGAGTGATTGTTCATTTAAAAGGTACCTTTCTCATTCTCACAAGATCATAAAATGCTTCACACCAGTGGAGTATTTTTCCCAACTGTCATGGTAATGTAGGAAATGATTATTTAACCCACAGTGATGTCCAATACAGAACAATGCAGTAATGGCAGATAATCTCTTAAACACATAAGAACAGGAGTAGGCCACTAAGTCAATCGAGCCTTCATGTTTGATTAAACATTTCAATGTCTTTTACCTACCCTATCCCCATAACCTGTTCCTCCATTGATAATCAAATAAATATCAACCTCTTCTTTAAATATACTCGAAGACTGAGCTTCCAAGCTCTTTGAGGTAGACAACTCCAAAGATGCACCATGCTCTTGAGTGCAGAATGTTCTCTTCATCTCAGACCTCAAATGGCATTCCCCTTATTTTTATGTCGCATTCCCTGTTCTGGACTGTCCAAACAGAAGAAACATCTTGCTTGCATCAACTATTTGTATTCCATTAAGTATTTTGTAGGTTTCAATGAGATCACCTCTCATTCTTCAAAATTATAGATAATACAAGCCGAATTTGTCCAGTTGATAGAACAGTGTCACCATCTTGTGAAGACATCTGGTAAACTTTCATAGTACTCCCTGTATGGCGATAACATCTTTGAGATACTTCAGAGTCCAGTCTAAGTAGGCTCCCATATAATTCCCATTCCTGATGAAGGGCTTATGCCTGAAATGTTGACTGTCCTGCTCCTGACCTGCTATGCTTTTCCAGCACCATACTTTTCAACTCCTATATAATTGAAGCAGGACTTCAATACTGCTGTATCAAATCTTTGAGGAGAAAGTGAGGTCTGCAGATGCTGGAGATCAGAGATGGAAATGTGTTGCTGGAAAAGCGCAGCAGGTCAGGCAGCATCTAGGGAACAGGAGAATCGACGTTTCGGGCATTAGCTGAAGAAGGGCTAATGCCCGAAACGTCGATTCTCCTGTTCCCTAGATGCTGCCTGACCTGCTGCGCTTTTCCAGCAACACATTTCCATTGCTGTATCAAATCCTCTTGCAATAAAGACTAACATTGCAATAACTTTTCTAATAGTTTGCCACAGCTCCATGTTAGTCTTATCAACAGGAATACCATTGTCACAGAGTTTGGGGCTCGACTAAGTGCACATTGTTCATTGGTAGTTTCTTCCATTGGTCTTCAGTTCCTTTCTTTCCTCTGGTGCTTCTCAAAATAACAGGCTTGATGTGTCACTGAAAGTAATTAAGGAAAAGACAGTCTTCTATTTTCAACTGCATTTTTCTTTTGAATTAATGAATCAATAATTGCTTAATCTGGAATTCCTGGGCTTCCAGTATTCTACCAGGTGAAACAATTCAAAGAACCACAAAAGAAGTTCTGTTGTTTATGGGCCAGGAGGAGCAGAAGCATTCCTTCTAAATGCAGCAAATTTAGCACAACATGATCTGACCCTCTCAATCTCTGATTATCAATCCCCTACAGTATCCCCCAGCTATCTATAACTCATTCTTCTTCCCTCCCAGCGGTCTGTGGCTCATTGATCCCTGCCATTCTGTCAGTTAGTGACCACAATTTGGTTATGTTTACTTTAGCAATGGAAAGGAATAGGTATATAATGCAGGGCAAGAGTTATTGCAGTGGGTGGGTGGGGGGAGGGTGCAATTATGGTGCAATTAGGCAAGATATCGGATGGGGAAGGAAACAGCAGAGGATGGGTACAATTGACTTGGAGCTTATTCAACGAACTGTTACTGTGTGTCCTTGATAAGTATAAACCTGTCAGGCAGGGAAGAAATGGTTGAGTGAGGGAGCCGTGCTTTACTAAAGAAGTTGAATCTCTTGTCAAGAGGAAGAAGAAGGCTTATGTTGGATGAAGTATGAAGGCTCAGTTAGGGTGCTTGAGTTAGCCAAGAAAGACCTAAAGAGAGAGCAAAGAAGAGCCAGGAGGGGATGTGAGAAGTTGTTGGCACATAGGATTAAGGAAAACCCTAAAGGTTTCTATAGGTAAATCAGGATTAAAAGAATGACTAGTGAAAGATTAGGGCCAATCAATGATAGTGGGAAGTTGTGCATGGAGTCAGAGGAGATAGCACACTGGAAAAAAACAATTTTGTCAAGAGAATACTGAGATACTGGCTAATAGACTGGACAGGATTGAGGTTCACAAGAAGGTGGTGTTAACAATTCTGAAAAGTGTGAAAATAGCTAAGTCCCTTGGACCAGATGGGATTTACCCTAGCATTCTCTGGGAAAGCTGGGAGGAGATTGCAGAGCCTTTGCTTTGATCTTTATGTCGTCATTGTCTACAGGAATAGTGCCAGAAAACTGGAGGATAGCAAATATCCCCTTGTTCAAGAAGGGGAGCAGAGACTACTCTGGTAATTATAGACCAATGAGCCTTACTTGGGTTGTGGGTTAAGTGTTGGAAAGGTTATAAGCGATAAGATTTGTAATCATCTAGAGAGGGATAATTTGATTAAAGATAGTCAACATGGTTTTGTGAAGAGTAGATCATTCCTCACAAACCTTATTGAGTTCTTTGAGATGGAGACCAAACAAGTGAATGAGAGTAAAGCGGTTGATATGGGTTTCAGTAAGGTGTTTGATAAGGTTCCCCACTGTAGGCTATTGTACAAAATACGGAGTCATGGGATTGAGAGCGTTTTAGCAGTTTTGAGCAGAGGTTGGCTAGCTGAAAGAAGACAGAGGGTGGTGGTTAATGGGAAATGTTCATCCTGGAGTTCAGTTACTAGTGATGTACCGCAAGGATCTGTTTTGAGTCCACTGCTGTTTGTCATATTTATAAATGACCTGGATGAGGGTGTAGAAGGATGGGTTAGTAAATTTGCGGATGACACTAAGGTCGGTGGTGTTGTGGATAGTGCTGAAGGATGTTGCAGGTTACAGAGGGTCATGGATAAGCTGTAGAGCTGGGCTGAGAGGTGGTAAATGGAGTTTAATGTGGAAAAGTGTGAAGTGATTCACTTTGGAAGGTGCAACAGGAATACAGAGTACTGGGCTAATGGTAAGATTCTTAGTAGTGTAGGTGAGCATGTAGAGCTCGGTGTCCATGTACTGTACGTAGATCCCTGAAAGTTGCCACCCAGGTTGATAGGAAGGCAATAGGGTGTATTCACTTTTATTGGCAGAGGGATTGAGTTTCGGAGCCACGAGGTCATATTGCAGCTGTACAAAACTCTGGTGCGACCACACTTGGAGTATTGTGTACAGTTCTGGTTACTGCATTTTAAGAAGGATGTGGAAGCTTTGGAAAGAGTTCAGAGGAGATTTACTAGGATGTTGCCTGGTATGGAGGGAATGTCTTATGAGGAAAGGCTGAGGAATTTGAGACTGTTTTCATTAGAGAGGTGAGTTAATTGAGACATGTAATATGATCTGGGATTACATAAGGTGGACATTGAGAGCCTTTTTCCTCAGATGGTGAAGGTGAGCATGAGAGGACATAGCTTTAAATTGAGAGGTGATGGATATAAGACAGATCTCAGAGGTAGTTTCTTTATTCAGAGTGTAGTAGCGGCTTGGAATGCACTGTCTGCAACAGTCATAGACTCGCCAACCTTAAGAGCATTTAAATGGTCATTGGATAAACATATGGATGAAAATGGAATCGTGTTGGATAGATGGGCACCAGATTGGTTCCACGGGTCGGCGCAACATCGAGGGTTGAAGGGCCTGTACTGCGCTGTAATGTTCTATGTTCCCTGTGCATTTCGCTTTTCACTGACTCTATCGCTCAAGCTATAGAGTCAGTTCCCCCTCCCACCCCCAACAGTCCCTGAATCCCTGAACTCTCATGCACACACACAGCTGTCCATGGCTTAACTCTCCCATCTCTGCCAGTACAGTCTCCTATTTCCTGGCCCAGACACTATTTGAATTTCTTTTTCCTCCTCCTATCTATGACTTGCTGTTGGGAAGCTTCATTTCAATGTTAATGTTTGGAATGGAATAAATTTACCTTGATAACTTGATAGGAAAACTTGATTGTTTTTTAAATATGAGTTCTCTAGGAAATCTTTCACCTCTTAAAAATAAGGGTCAAGGCCGTTGCTTGTGCTCATGGACTCTTGTTGTATATATTGCATAAACCACTTGTACCAGTACATTATCTAAGCCATGTAGTGTTTGTGGAAGTTACATCCTGGCTGCAAGATGTTGATGCATGATCCCTGTTTTCAAAACCTTATGCTTATATATAACAGGGCAGAATAAATTGTTCTTTGGTAACAATTTTTGAGTATGGTTCTTGGTGATGTTTGAAATATTTAACAATAATTCTTTCAAATGGAGTTCAAGTAAAAGTCAACTGTATGTAAATAAATTGTCTCAAACTTTCATGATCTACGTTTTTTTTAAAGATAACTGCACCCAAGTCTGCAGTCGCACTGACCCATGCTACTGCTGAGGTTATACAGCATGATGAGCATAAGGAGACTGACCAACACAGAATGGAACATGCCACTGATGAAGTACAAAAACTCACATCTCCGGAAGAGAAATCAATGCCAGTTCTGGTACCGCATGACACATTGTGTAATGGCACTTCCAAAGCAGAACTTATGCTGGAATTAGATAAAGGGACAACACAAGAGAGAGAGACTGTTGTGACTGGCACAGTAGAAAGCAGTAATCAAGGGAATGTAATTGCAAAAACTAGTGTCAGGTCTGACCACAACAGAGATGACTCCCTCAATTCAGCTCAAGAAGTCAATAAATGTGAAGAAGATCATGTAATTTCTGGAGATGTAGCAAGTCAACTTGATGAAGAACAGTGCCCTTCAGGTAAAAATGAATCCATAAGTGACCAATTACATCCAGGCAATGGACACAGCTCAGTGGCACAACTAGAAACCTTGTCTTCTGTGCCAAACCAGGAAGGAAACAAATTTCCTGGTCCTCATTTGTCTAATATAACCCAGCCAGTAACATCAGGTGAAGTGGTCTCTGACAGAGAAAAAGATGCTTTACCTACTGTGGAGTATACAAAGCTTGTAATGGATGGACTGCAAGAGAAACTGCATGATGTAGAAGAAAATGGCTTTTATAAGTACATTGAGGATGAGGTGGGTGAGTTACAGTCGTCTTCAAATATTTCATACGAATGTGTAAAAGAATTGCTTCACACCGTTGTTTCTGAGCAAGAAGACCACGCAAATAGTGTGGCAAATTATGGGTCCGAGAAACATTACATTTCTGAGATGATGCAGCGAAAGATTCAAGAACAGAATAATCTTTCAGAGCCAAGTGAACTCAGAAATGGAGATCTGCTTCACATCTTGACAGTTGGTGACAATTCACTGCATCCCAGGAAGGGTGAAGCCAAACCATCTCCACTCCGGCAAAGTCGCATACCAATTCTCGCATCAGATGTAGAAGCAGGTTCTGAATCATCTGTTCCTGTCTCAGCTAAAGAGAAACTGCTCCAGAAGAAAGCTCATCAAATAGACCTGACCAGGCAATTAACTGAAAAGCGACAACATACCTTCAGAACATCCCTTCTAGGTGATCTGTCATCCACTTCAGAGAGATCCCTGGAGGAGAAAGTGTCTGTTCCATCAATGACTTTATCTGATGATGGAACTCATTCTGGACCTCCTCCAGTGAAAACTGAAATGGAACAACAATTGGGCAAACAGTTTGATGAAGACTGTCTAAGTAGTCTTCAATCTCGGCGGAGCAAAATCCCAAGACCTGTTTCATTGACCAATACTGAACAAATCCCCACATCAACCTCATCCCAATTTATCCCAAGACCACCTCCTGGGAAGCCACCAACCAGGCCAAGTGTGGAGGTCAGGTGAGTGCCCTGACTTCGTTACTTGCCTTGTTAGCTTCATTCCAACCTTAATGTTTAGGATGGAACAAATTTAGCTTGATGATAACTTTGAACCAAATCCTCTGTGATGTGAAGCAATGAAAGTTTTGAATTAATTACTTGAGTTTATCTTATAATAACTTCTGTGCATCCTACTGCATGGACATGATAATATAGATACACACACATTGACACATTTAGTTAATCATTAAATCAGAATCTAAACAAATGGCTGACTTACCAACTACCTGAAAATCAGAAGTTTACATTCATTCTCAATTAGTTCCATTATTCAGTGCTTTTCTCAGTGCCCTGCAGATGAAAGTGAATGATTAGGCATTTATCCCTTAAAAATGGAAGTTTACTTACATTTATGTAGTCTTTTCATGATCTTAGAGTAGTCCAAAATACTTCATAGTCTGTGAAGAGCCCTTTTATTTGAAAGTTAGTTACTGTTGTAAGGTAGAAAATATGATAGTCAAGACTCCCAAGCAATATGGTAATGACCGCTGAATTTGTTTTGAGTGCTGAGATGTTTGTGGCAAATTATGGCTCCAAAAAAGGTTACATTTCTGAGACAAGGCTAAGAAAGATTCAGGAACAGAATAATCTTTCAGAACCAAGTGAATTCAGAAATGGAAATCTGCTTCACATTTTGATACCTGGTGACAATTCACTGTATCCCAGGATGGTTGAAATCAAACCATCTTATGGATAGACACGAGTGAGGTGCAGGAAGACTAGAGGTTGGCTAACATGGTGCCATTATTTAAGAAAAGTGGTAAGGAAAAGTCAGGGAGCTAGAGATTGGTGAGTCAGATGTCAGTGGAGGGGGATTCTGAGGGGCAGGATTTACACGTATTTGGAAAGGCAAGAGCTGATTAGGAGTGACCAGTGTCGCTTTGTGCATGAGAAATCATGTTTCACTAACTTGATTGAGTTTTTTGAAGAAGTGACAAAGAACATTGATGAAGGCAGAATGCTGGACATTATCTATATGAACTTTCGTAAGGCGTTCAACAAGGTTCGGTCGACTTGTTAGGTTAGATCACATGAAATACAGAGAGATCTAGCTATTTGGATACAAAATTAGATCGAAGGTGTTATGGACCAGGTGAGACCCCCCTCAAAATATTCTTAAGGTAGCCTAGACCCTAACTTCATATTTTAAAGGCAGATGTGAAGTGGATATTCCAGATGTGATGCAGCTGGTCAAGCCACTTGGTTTTAAGCAAAACAGACTTTATTTAAACACGACAGTTGAAAGACAAACAAAAGAAAACAGAATTTAGAATAATTTAACTGACCCAATACAGCAACATAAGTAAGGAACTTTTCCAAATCCTGCAACATCTCATAAACAGACCCCTTGGCAAAAGATAAATTCAAACGCAGGTTCTTACAGGCCAACAAGATTTCGGAGAGAAAGTCAGCCAGGAATCATCTGCTAAAGCTTGGAACGTTTCTCTATACTGCAGAGCTTCTCTACTACAGCTAAACCAGCAGCTTCTTACTGTTACAACTAAACCAAACTAGAACAAAAACGTGAATGGGGGGAAACTGGCCACTCCCCTGCCATTTCAGCATCTCTTTATTTACAGCCTCTCTTGAGGAAAACTCAAGAACAAAATAACCTTTTTAAAGTGACAGCGTTGTTACACCTCCCCGGCACCTTAAAAACAATGAACCACCAATATACAAAGATGACTTCATTTAAAACCCCTTAGTCTTACTCTGTTAGTACACTACCAATACAGTTACACTGTATTGACTATAACCATGCAAGCATACTTCCTTCTATGCCCATCTGTTTACTCCTGCACCGCACGCCTCCATTTTTTCATTCACGTCTCGACAATGCATTGGCAATTATGTTTTCTCTTCCTGCCATTTGTATAATTTTAAAATTGATTGGCTGCAATGATAAGCTCCATCTAAACAGTCTGGAATTTTTGTCCTTGAATTTCTCCAAAATCTTCAATGGGTTATGGTAAGTATGTGATAATTGTCTCAGACACATTACTGGCAGCATAATGTTGTAATGCCAACACCAATGTCTCCTTCTCAACTGTCAAATACCTCTGTTAATGAATTTTCAATTTCCTGGAGAAACATCTGATAGGTCTTTCTATCTCCTCGTCATCTATTTTAATAGTACAGCCGTGACATCTACATCCCTCGCATCGATAGCCATCTGGAAATACTTTGTATAATTAGGTGTGGCTAATACTGAGGCCACAGCTTTCAGGCTGTCTCATGCCTTCTGACAGTCTGCCGTCCACTGAAACTTCTTGGACCTCTTCAATAATTCAGTGATTGGAGCAGCTACACTGCCAAAGATCAGTTCAAATTTCTGATAAAATCCACTTAATCCCAGGAATGCTCTCTTCATTGATGGTATAGGAAACTCCCCAATAACTTTTGTTTACACGTTCCTTGGGGAGTGGCCCAATACAACGGCCCAGGAATTTTGACTTGGGCTTTGGCTAATTCACTCTTAGCCAGGTTTATCACCAAGCCTGCCTCCTGAAGTCGATCAAATAATTCTGATAAATTCTGCAAATATTCCTTCCATGTGTGACTAAAAAGCACCAGGTCATCGACGTATACCACACAGTTGGGTAATCCAGAAATTAGTTTATAGGTTAGTCTTTGAAATATGTCTGATGTATTTTTCATACCAAATGGCATGAGTTTAAATTGATACAGTCCATTCGGCGTTATAAGAGCCAAAATTGTCTTCGCTCCTTTGGATAAAAGGACTTGCCAGTACCCTCTGAGTAAGCCTACCTTACTTGTTGCTTGTCCCACCTTCCAAACGTGGAATCGGATCTGAATCAGACTTTGTAATTGCATTGACTTTGTGATAGTCCACACGTAACCATTGGTTACCATCTGTTTTTACCATCACTAATACTATGGGTGAGCTCACTGCAAGTCACTTTAATTATGCTGACTTGGAGCATTTTGAACCAGTGTCAACTTTCGAGGGTTAAGTTTATAAGGATGTTGCTTAATCAGAACAGCATTTCCTATATTTACATCATGCACAATTAGATTAATACTTTCCAGCTTATTCCCACATATTTCCCATGCAATAGCAATAACTTCTTCAAATCATTTCGATTTTCCTCTGATAGGTAACTCAATAATTTATCCCAATTTTTGAAAACTTTCTAATTGTCCAATTTAATTTGAGGAATATGTAATTCAGAATCGTCTGAATTTGGTTCTTCTCTCTGCTGTAACTAGTAACACATTTTCCTTTTGCTTTCCTTCCCTATCAAAATACGTGTTGAGTATATTCACATGAAACACTCTGATATTTCTTTCTGTCTGGAGTCCTTATCAAACAGTAAACCTCACTCCATTTCCATTTGATTTGATAAGGTCCACTCAACCTTACTTTTAACGATTCAGCTATCACTGGACGTTAACACTAACACTTTGTCTTCATTAGCAAAATAACGAGTTTTTGATTTCAATGTTTCATCATATATTGTGATATTTTTAAAAGTTGTCAAGCCAAAGCTCTACTTAACCATTCCCTAAAACGTGACACACAATCCAAATATGTGGTCTCTGAATTCCGACTCAACAATTTTTCCTTGATCAATTTTAGTGGTCCTCTCACTTCATGCCCAAAAACTAATTCAAATGGATTGAATTTGGTTGATTCATTTGGTGCATCACTCATGACAACAAATACAAATGGAATTCCTTTATTCCAATCATCTGGATAGTCTTGACTATAAGCACTTAACATTGTCTTTAATGTCTGATACCACCTTTCTGGTGCTCTGTGCAATTCTTGATGATATGAAGTGGGTTTGAATTGTTATTCCTAAGCCGTTCATAACTTCCTTGAATAATTTCGATGTAAAATTTGACCCTTGATCTGATTGTATCTCAGTGGGTAGTCCATATCTCGTGAAAAATTTGAGTAACTCTTGTACAGTCCTTTTAGCTGTGATATTGTGTAAAGGAATGGCCTCATGGAAATCCAGTGGACGCATCCATTATTGTTAACAAATACAGTTTTCTGTTTTTTGTCGTAGGTAGGGGTCCTATGCAATCAATTAAGACTCTTGTAAAAAAATTCCTCAAATGCAGGAATGGGTATTAAAGGTGTGGGTTTTATTACTGCTTGTGTTTTTCCACTTACCTGACATGTATGACATGTCTGACAAAACTCACTGACATCCTTGTGCAGTCCAGGCCAGTAAAAATGATTTTTTTTTATTTAACTTGAGCTTTTCTGACCCCTAAATGATCTCCTACTGGTAATTAATGTACTAGATGTGACGCCACCTTTCTGTAACCCACTGGTAATACAGCTTAATGAACTTCTGCCCAATTCTCATCTGCCTGAATATGTGATGGTCTCCATTTCCTGTTCAAAACTTCATTTTTAAGATAGTAGCATTCAGGGATAAACTCAGATTCTTCTTCTGTGTGTGCTTTTTGTTAGAATTGCTTCAGTTTTTCATCTTTCTGTTGTAACTCGGTTAATTTCTCTGAGCGGAGGAGAGAGTGAGGACTGCAGATGCTGGAGATCAGAGCCGAGAGTGTTGTGCTGCTTCAGCACCGGGGACCTTCTCAGCTGCCCCCCACCATGTCCCATTTATCTCTCATCCGCCCGGCCCACAAGCCTTATTCTTGATGAAGGGCTTATGCCCTAAACGTTGATTCTCCTGCTCTCAAATGCTGCCTGACTGGCAGCACCACACTCTCGACACTAATTTCTCTGAGCTAAAACTATCCACTTTGTCCTCCACCTGTTTCTGTTTTGTCACAACCATTTGATCAGACATGGTTTCTGATAATTCTACTTCAACTTTCTTATCTGTATTCCTTGATTTATCCTCCTGTTCCCAACTGGTGACTACGTGAGCTTGTTTACCACACAGTCAGGAAAAATCCCAGGATATACTTCCTATAATACCTCATTTGCCTGATTTTCCACTGGTTTTTCAATCACAGTAGGCAACACTCCTACCTGTGACCCAGTGATATTGTTAGCACGGACAAATTGTATTCCTGGAACCAAGAGTTCCTCCAGTAATCCTACCATGGCTTCACTTTTCACTGGACATTCTAACCTCACTGCATGACTGAGCACTTCTTGTCCCACCATGAATTGCATGTACAAGCACTTTTTCTGGCAATAGTCCTTCTGAGTTACATATCTCCTCCTCTCTTAGCATCAAAGATTGACATGATCCTGTGTGTCTTAATACTGTAACTTCTTTACCTGCTCCTCCTGACCAATGTGAGTAAACATTGCCATTGCGAGTAAATAGTTTAAGAAGATCCGGCACCACCTCCTTAACCAACTTCTGACCAGGTTGTACACTCTGGTGCAGCTTTTCAGCGTCCACTGTCCTTTCCTTTACCACTTCAACAAAATTCACTGGTTATCCTGTTTTCCTACATTTGTCTTCCCATTTGTCTTCCTACATTTGAACTTCAAGTGGCCTACTTCATTGTGAAAACACAGGAGCTTTTTAACTTGCCTTTCCCCTTCATGGGGTCCTCTTTACCATGTGGTAAGTTATCATTCAGACCTTCACCAAGATCTACTTTTCCTTTACCACGTGAGTATTTCTCCTTCCCCAATTTTTATCCCTCACAGATTGATGTTGGAAGCCAAACTTTGATTTATAAACCAACTCATAATCATCAGCCATTTCAGCTGCTAATCTTGCCATTTTAACTCTCTGCTCTTCCACATGAGTTCTCACTATTTCATGAAGTAAATTTTTGAACTTCTCCAAAATAATCGTCTTTCTCAGAGCGCCATATGTTTGATTTTGTTTTAATGCCCTTATTCACCTATCAAAATTGCTTTGTTTGATCCTTTCAAACTTGACCTGGGTCCCTCCTCAGATGCTTGAAACATTGTCTGTAGGATTCCAGCACAAGTTCATATGCACTTAAGATGGCTTTCTTCAGCTCCTCGTACTGCCCAGATACCTCCTGTGATACTGATGCGCATACCTCAGTAGCTCTATCTACCAGCTTTGTTGAGATCAACAAAACCCATGTGGTCACTCGCCACGTGCTTGGATATATTTAAACATATCCCCACCAGGCCTTCAGCTATGATGGGTTTGCTCATCCTCACTATCCTCACTAAGTCTCCCTCTTACCCTCACCTTCATCCTTTTAAGCCAACTTTCCTATGTGCCAATTTCTGAAGTTCAAACTCTCTCTTTTTCTTCCTTTCCTCTCTTTATCCCTTTCTTCTGCTAGAGCCTTCCTCTCCTTTTTCTTTATTGTTCTACTCAAGCCATTCTGTCCTTTTTCTTTTTCTTTTTGTTCTACTAGGGCGATTTGTTCTTTTTCTCTTCCCTCTGCTTTTAAAGGTAATTCAAACTGTTTCATTTCCATCTCATTTCAAGCAGCTTCATTGGCAATTGAATTCTAGCCTTTTCCAAAGATTCCAATGGCAGTTCCAACAGATTTAAATGCTGAGCAAATGCTGTAATTACTTCCCCTTTTCTCCCAAATGAAGGCAACCTCCCCTCCAACTTGTCTGCCAATTTCAAGAGCTTTGCCTTGCTCACGTTTTTGTAAAACCCCAGAGTCACTTCATCCAGCCCAAGAAGACTCTTTGTGACTGAAAGAGCCATTACTTCAAGCATTGCTTAAACCAGCTGAAATAATCACTCGGAACGAAAGACCTACCACTCACTGCCTTGGAGTTCAACAACCCTGAATCCAAACTGGAATTATTAAATCAGCAAAATGCAGAACCTCTCATTTAGCTGAATTAAACTCCATCTGCCACTTCTCTGCCCATTGGCCCAGCTGGTCAAGATCCTGTGTAATCTGAGATAAACCTCTTCGCTGTCCACTACACCTCCAATTTTGGTGTCATCTGCAAACTTACTAACTGTACCTCTTATGCTCGCATCCAAATCATTTATGTAAATGACAAAAAGTAGAGGGCCCAGCACCAATCCTTGTGGCACTCCACTGGTCACAGGCCTCCAGTCTGAAAAACAACCCTCACCACCACCCTCTGTCTTCTACCTTTGAGCCAGTTCTGTATCCAAATGGCTCGTTCTCCCTGTATTCCATGTGATCTAACCTTGCTAATCAGTCTCCCATGGGGAACCTTGTCGAACGCCTTACTGAATTCCATATAGATCACATCCACCACTCTGCCCTCATCAATCCTCTTTGTTACTCCCTCAAAAAACTCAATCAAGTTTGTGAGACATGATTTCCCACGCACAAAGCCATGTTGACTATCCCTAATCAGTCCTTGCCTTTCCAAATACATGTATATCCTGTCCCTCCGGATTCCCTCCAACAACTTGCCCACCACCGAGGTCAGGCTCACCAGTCTATAGTTCCCTGGCTAGTCCTTACTGCCCTTCTTAAACAGTGGCACCACGTTAACCAACCTCCAGTCTTCCGGCACCTCACCTGTGACTATCGATGATACAAATATCTCAGCAAGAGGCCCAGAAATCATTTCTCTAGCTTCTCACAGAGTTCTCGGGTACACTTGATCAGGTCCTGGGGATTTATCCACCTTTAACCGTTTCAAGACATGCAACACTTCATCCTCTGTAATCTGGACATTTTGCAAGATGTCACCATCTATTTCCCTACAGTCTATGTTTTCTATATCCTTTTCCACAGCAAATACTGATGCAAATTACTTTGTTTAGTTTAGTATCTCTCCCATTTTCTGTGGCTCCAACAAAGACCGCCTTGCTGATCTTTGAGGGGCCCTATTTTCTCCCTAGTTACCCTTTTGTCCTTAACGTATTTGCAAAAGCCCTTTGGATTCTCTTTAATTCTATTTGCCAAAGCTATCTCATGTCCCCATTTCGCCCACCTGCTTTCCCTCTTGAGTATACTCCTACTGCCTTTATACTCTTCTAAGGATTCACTCGATCGATCCTGTCTATACCTTACATATGCTTCCTTCTTTTTCTTAACCAAACCCTCAATTTCTTTAGTCATCCAGCATTCCCTATACATACCAGCCTTTCCTTTCATCCTGACAAGAATATACTTTCTCTGGATTCTCATTATCTCATTTCTGAAGGCTTCCCAATTTCCAGCCATCCCTTTACCTGCGAACATCTGCTCCCAATCATCTTTTGAAAGTTATTGCCTAATACTCCAATTTAGAACTTCAACTTTTAGATCTCGTCTATCCTTTTCCATCACTATTTTAAATCTAATAGGATTATGGTCGCTGGCCCCAAAGTGCTCCCCCACTGACACCTCCGTCACCTGCCCTGCCTTATTTTCCAAGAGTAGGTCAAGCTTTGCACCTTCTCTAGTAGGTACATCCACATATGGAATCAGAAAATTGTCTTGTGCACACTTAACAAATTCCCTTCCATCTAAACCCTTAACACTATGGCAGTCCCAGTCTATGTTTGGAAAGTTAAAATCCCCGACCATAATCACCCTATTATTCTTACAGATACCTGAGATCTCCTTACACATTTTGTTTCTCAATTTCCCTCTGTCTATAATACAATCCCAATAAGGTGATCATCCCTTTCTTATTTCTCAGTTCCACCCAAATAAATTCCCTGGATATATCCTCCCTCAGCATAGCTGTAATGCTATCCCTTGTCTAAAACGCCACTCCCCCTCCTTCCTTGCCTCCCTATCTATCCTTCCTGTAGCATTTGCATCCTGGACCATTAAGCTGCCAGTCCTGCCCATCCCTGAGCCATGTTTCTGTAATTGCTATGATATCCCAGTCCCATGTCCTTTACCATGCCCTGAGTTCATCTGCCTTCCCTGTTAGGCCCCTTGCATTGAAATAAATGCAGTTTAATTCATTAGTCCGACCTTGTTCTCTGCTTTGTCCCTGCCTGCCCAACTTGCTTCTGTTCTCAACTGTATCAGTCTCAGATTGACCTCTTTCCTCACTACCTCCCTGGGCCCCCCCTCCCCCCCCCCCCCCACCTTACTAGTTTAAATCCTCCCGAGCAGCTCCAGCAAATTTCCCTGCCAGTATATTAGTCCCGATCCAATTTAGGTGCAATCTGTCCTTATACAGATCACTTCTACCCTGAAAGAGATTCCAGTGATACAAAAATGTGAATCCTTCTTCCATACACCAGCACCTCAGCCATGCATTCATCTACTGTATCCTTTTATTCCTGCCCTCACTAGCTCGTAGCACTGGGAGCAATTTGGATATTACTACTCTAGAGGACCTCCTTTTTAAGTTCCTGCCTAACTCTCTCTAATCACCCTTCAGACTCTCAACCTTTACCCTTCCTATGTCGTTGGTTCCAATGTGGACAATGACCTCTTGCTGGCCCCTCTCCACCGTGAGAACATTCTGCACCCTCTCTGAGACATCCTTGATCCTGGCATCAGGGAAGCAGCACACCATTCTGATTTTTTGCTGCTGGCCACAGAAACGTCTGCCTATACCTCGGACTAGAGAATCCCCTAACGCAGTTGGTTTGTTCCAATTTCTATAGCATTCCATAAACAGACCACATGGTGAAAGGGAAATTCAAACACAGGTGCTTACAGTGAGGAGAGATTTCAGAGAGAAAGTCAGCCAGGAACCATCTGACGAAGTTTGGAACCATTCTCTGCACTGCAGCAGCTTCTCTACTACAGCTAAACTAGCAGCTCCTTACTGTTACAACTAAACCAAACTAGAAAAAACGTGAACGGGGGATCTGGCCACTCCTCTGCCATTGTAAAGTAGACATTTTGACACCTCTCTTGAGAGAAAAAAAATCCAAGCATAAATAACCTTTTAAAAGTGACTGCATTGTCACTAAAGTAGGAAAGTGGAGGTGGAGGATTGCTTTTCAGACTGGGTGCCAATGACCAGTGGTTTGCTGCAATGCTCAGTGCTAGGTCCACTCCTTTTTGTCATTTATGTAAATGATTTTGATGTGAATATAGAAGGTATGATTAGTAAGTTTGCAGATGACGCCAAAGTTGGTGGTGTAGTGACAGCGAAGAAGATTACCTCAGACTACAATGAGGTATGGATCAAGGAGTGGCAGATGGAGTTTAATTTAGATAAATGTGAGGTGCTGTGTTTTGGTAGGGCACATTAGGATAGGACATAAACACCTTAATGGTAAGGTCCTGGGGAGTGTTGCTGACAAAGAGACCTATGGGTGCAGGTTCATTGTTCCTTGAAAGTGGAGTCCCTGATAAGCAGGGTGATTAAGAAGGTACTTGGCTCTGGCCCAAAACGTCAATTCTCCTGCTTCTCGATGCTACCTGACCTGCTGTGCTTTTCCAGCAACACACTCTTGACTTGGTAAACTTGCATTTGTTAGTCAGCGCATTGAGTATAGAAGTTGGGATGTCAAGTTGTGGCTGTGTAGGATATTGGTTCGGACACCTTTGGAATACTGCGTTCAGATCTCCCTGCTATAAGAAGGAAACTTAAAAGGGTTCAGAAATGATCTGCAAGGATGTTGCCAGGGTTGGAGAGTTCGAGGTATAGGGAGAGGCTGAATAGACTGGGACTATCTTACCTGAACTGTCAGAGGCTGAGAAATGACTTTATAGAAGTTTATAAAATCATGGAGTAAATGGAGAATAGGAGTATCCAGAATAGGAAAGTCCAAAAGTTCGAAGCAGTGCTTCTTCAGGTGGTTGAGGAGCAGAATCATAATACACAGAATTTATTGCAACAGGATTGCAATGTCATGGAATATAATATTAAACAAATTTAGCTTAAATCTTTCATCTTTTGAAATGATCATGTTAGTTTCCGTTCCTTCGTATGTAAATCCCAGAACTTGAAAAAGTTGCATTCTCAAGATAGCTTTAACAATAGGTGCCATCTCAGCTCAGATAATGCATTGAAGGTGTGAGGTTAAAGTCTGTATGTGTTCCAATGTTAGGTCAGACTGATTCAATTTGTAAAGTGGAATTTACAGCATCTTGGATTTATGCAGTTTTTGAGCAAACTAAAATGTAATTCTGCAAGTACAAATTCACCCCACCAACTTGTTTGTATGCGTGTGCAGGCGAGACGAGAGTGTGCGTGTGGGGGTGTGTGTCTGTGTGTGAGAGAGAGAATGTGTGTGTGTGTAAAAAATGGGTATAAGTCTGTGAGAGGGTGCTTGTGTGAGCGTATGAGAGAGAGCTTGTGTGTGAGAGAGGTTCTGTGTTTGTTTGCGTGTGAAAGAGTGTATAGTGCAGTGGGGTCATCTGTAGTGTGACATGAACCCAGGGTCCCCGTTGAGGCCATCCCCGTGGGTACCGAACTTAGCTACCAACCTTTAGTCGGTCACTTAACGTTGCTGCCTGTCCCGAAGTTTGCCTTGGAGGATGGTCACCTGAAGGTCTGAGCCTGAATGTCTCTGAATCATTGAAGTATTCCCTGACTGGGAGGGAACACTCCTGGCTGGTGATTGTTATATGAATAAGAGAAGGGTTTAGAGGGATGTGAGCCTCGTACTGGTAAATGCGACTAGATTAATTAATGTTATCTAGTTGGCAAGGACCAAAGAGTCTGTCTCCATGCATTATGAATCTGACTCTGAGTGTTTTGATTGGGAGATGAACAACCGTCAGGAAAACAAAACTGATGAGAACTCTGTTGACCAATTTTTAATCCTAGAGTAACAAATTTCAGGGCCAAACTCCATCCTCACTTCAGGTAGAAAGCAATTCCTGAGTCTAATGGCTCATCTTAAAGATGGCATCTGAGTGCTGTACTTGCAATCTCTGCTGTGGGAAGAAAGCTGTCCACAATCAATAATATAACAAATTTATAAGTGTACTTGAAACATCTTTTGTGCTCCATGAATTGCACTCTAATATATATTTTCCACTTTATTTTTTTCAGGTTACGACGATACAGAGTAGTTGGAAGTGGTAGCTCTGATTCTGACCTGCTAACGCACCTGGCTCAAATCTTACAAAATGGATCGCAAAAGACTAGGAGCTCCCCACAGTCCAAAAGTCCACAGTCACCCCGTAGCCCCAAAACTCCGCCAAAAAGCCCAGTGATCCCCCGTCGAAGCCCTAGCGCATCACCACGGAGCACATCATTGCCACGCACTGCCAGTTCCTCCCCTTCACGTGGACGCCCATATACAGACCAGAGGAGCTCTTCGCCACACTTTGCCAGGAGTCGCTCCCCTCCCAGTTACTCTGGGTCCTCGCCCTCCCGAAGAAGTTTCCTGCAGGACCACGGCTGTGGTAAACAGGGCAAAAATAGCTTGAAGGGACCTGGCAGTCCTCATCATTTGTGTCAAAGCAAATCCACAAAAGGAAAATGCTCAGGCAGAGATGGCAAAGTGTCCAGTAAACTCAGCAGATAGTAACAATTTGTGCAAGTATCTCTTTCCCCTTCTTCACCTCCTTGTTGCATGTTATTTAGTCTTTACTAAAAGAAAATCTGCTGTTATCTTTCCTTTACTGGACAGTAGCTTAAATGCCATTTTGGATCCAAGTGTTGGACAGGTGCTGCTTTGTATAAACTAGGAAAGCTATCAGTAAAACTAAAATTGATTGATAGCACAGTACACTTACGGTCATACGCTGTGCAAGAGTGCTGCTAGGTTTTTTTTTGGCTTCTGCTGCCTTGAGCTATTTGAGTAGGAAATACTAGTCTAATACTTCCACCTTTTTCAATGTATACACCGTTCTCCAAAATTTATGACTTGACTTGTTCTTGTGCCATTTTAGATCTCAGAAGTTCATAAATAGAAGAAAGGCTGCTGTAGCATTTTCGGACACCAAAATTAATATAATATTTTTGCCATCTTTTTACACATTTGTCAACTGTGTTTTTTTTTTAATGTACAGTGTGTCCAGATATAAATAAAATCTAATTTAATTAACTAATTGATTCAGAGTTCATAGAGAGTAGTTGAACTCAAAATAGTTGAAGGACTGGAGCGTGTGTGTCTGTTGCAGAGAATTGACAACTGATACTGGTAGGTTAGTTTTCCTAGATTTGCATTGCCCTATGGAATCAGAAGGCAAAATCTTTAATTACCTCCTTTAAAAGGGTGTAAGATGCTAATACTTTGAAAACAGGCATGAAATGAGTGAGAGGTTGGAGGGGAATAAAGAAGCCTCAATTGTTTTCTTCCACTCTTTCCCTAAAGTTTAAATGAAATTGTGACTTGGTCCAGTCCCAATAAAATACACTGACTTGGTCTTCCCAAAGTTGGGACCCCAAGTGCGGCTGTGAGCTGAAATATTGAAACCGCGATCTCTGAGGCAGCAGGTGGAAATCTGACGGAGTTAGGATAGCTCTATCTTGCTGTAATCGACCCCACTCTCTCACAACAATATTCAAACCACAAAATGAGGCCACAGGAAAAAGTTTGGGAAGAACTGCAATACATAGCAGTCCATAGCTGTGGACGTCTTTTCGTAATAATAAGGAAAGCTCTCCTTTAAATGTTTACTAACTATAATCCTTGCAACCACTGTGATAACAGACATCATCCAAATAAGTAATCACCAAAAGAAGAGAAAAATCAATGAGTAATTGATTTTGGAGTGATAGTTCCTAAAGAAAATAAAGATTTATATTACTTCCTACACATATCATTATGTGTAAACTATTACCGATCAGCATTTGATTGCCATGTGCCTGACTAAAAATATTAATGTATTTTATCTATGTATTATTTTGCTGCCAAGGCAAGAAACTCTGAGTTAAGTAAGTGGGAGTTTCCTACAAGACACATTTGTCACTTGAAGCCTGATTATTAAATGGAAATCACATCAGCTATCACTTTTTTTCAAGCTTTCCTTGGGTGGGTAAATTATTTAATGTGTGTAATATTTTCCAACTGTAATGTAACATGCTGGGTAATTTATAACCTTTCAACAACTGTTTTGAATGCTTAAAGAAATTGAAGTCCTGTTTTATGGTTTGTATATTATTGTATTATAGATGCTATTGATAACTGCATGTCGTACAGTATATGTATGTATTTATTGTTTCCCTAAGGATTAGACTTTATTGGCTACAGGGTGTAAGATTGATTTTGCGTGCCTGAATGCTGTTGCTTTACATTTTCTTCCTGGCATGCAAAACCTTAATGTCAGGATTGGGGAAATACGCACTCCCGAATTGAACTTTAAAAAATGAAATGATTCTGAACCATTGTAAAGTGAGAAACCGAGTGTGCACGTCTATAACTGTACAGAGGTTTTAAATGTGAAAGATGTCAGGATTGGAAGTAGAACAAATCGGATTTTTTTTTCCTTTTGCAACTGTACTGTAAAGGCGACAAAGAAACACTCAAAAACAATGTTATCCAAATTGCTGTTTCTATTGATTGCCCAATAGTCATCTGACTCTTAAACATCCAGCATGCACTTTTTTAAAGCTGCGGATTTTGGGATTTTGCCCTAACAGTAAGTCTGTACCAGTTTCCTGTGTCTGCCTTGCACTGCATTAGATTTCTTCCCAAAATAAAGATTTTTAAAAGTTACTGTATTATTTAATAGTATAAGTGTTATCAAAACTGGGAATTTTAAGAATCTAGCTTTAACAAAGTGGAAAGAAATGGACTTGATCAAAACAGGGGGATTCTAGCAGCTTTAACTAAGTTTGGAGATGTTTATGCAAGGTCACAAAATAATGTCACTTCTGCTGAATTCCAATGGTTAGTGCAAAATCATGCATATTTTCTGAAAGGGAATTACTGCACTTCTCAAACCTGTCAATTGAAGTGACTCTAGATTACTAATGCTCATATTAGCTGAATATTATTCTAATCTCTGCTCATGGTATAATATGTAAATTAGTATCAATGTAGTAAGTTCAAAAATGGGTCAGTAAAGCTTTATGCATGCATTAATTAAAAGTTAATCTAAAGTCATTTCGAACTTTGTATTTTATGTTAACAGTTGAGAAAGGGAAGGAGCGATTATAAAGTTGCTGACCTCTTCTAGCCTTATGGGGCTCACTTACAAATTGTGTGCACAGGAAGACTTATTGGCCATGACATTAGTAAACGGTTTCATTGAAGGTGCGAAAGGGTTTTTGCAAAAACTGCTTGCAGCCCGAAGTTCCTTTTTTAATTGCGATTCCTTCAGTTCTATTAGGCTTCTAGCTTAACTGCTTTTGGGATTATCTAGCATAATGCCCATTTTGTTTTAGAAATGAGACTGAAAAGTGGGCTCCATACACCTTGTCAAACCTCTTTCCCTGAAAGAGATTGTTCAAATATGTGCGATGTGGCTACATATGCAAAAAGCTTAGCTATGGTCAAATAACAAACAAGTTTCTCAACTCTGAAGCTAAAGAATAATTTGTAAACTGTTAAAGGTTCTATATAATGGTTCTACTTATTATTTGTGGTTAAATAGAATGAGATTTCCCATCCTAAATCACATCTAATTTGCATTGTTGCCTTTGGACAACTTGAAGGGGAAATAAAGGATTTAACACCTTTTATACTAACAATTTTGCTGGGCAAGAGGTTGTTTAATGGAGCCCACCTTAGAGTCAATACAAAAATTTACAAAAGCAGCAATGAGTATCAAATGGTCTGGCACATTTCAACTGTAGAGTACATTGAACAAAATGGCATACATTGTTTGAAGGTAGGGTGTACATAAAGTTGTAATTATTTAAGTTCTTTGATTTGTATCATATCAAAGCCTTGTACAGTGTTTTATGTTGTGTTCTAAAATTATTTTGTATTTTATTTTTATAAACCAGTAAAATAAAATATTCATTAAGCATGCCAACATATAAATATTTGTTGTCTTGTGTATTCCAATAAAAAACACTAATAAAAATTATTTGTCTTTTATTTGATCCCAATGATACAATTCATTCTTACTTCATCTACAGTTTTTTAGAAATTGAGTTAGCGTGCTTATTTAGTATGTTTCATCTTCCAAATAAATAAAATGATTTCAGGTACAAACTAAACATTTCTCTTAAGCTTAGTGACTAAACCTTTACTACAAATTGTAGTTGTCCACATGCCCCTTGATCATTATTCACAGTACAATGTAAGATATGGGGTAATTGATAGCTGACCAGAATTCTGAAACCTCTCATGTTCACTTTTCAGGAGTCAAATTATAAATGGATTGAATAGGATGCGTGTAAAGATGCTGTTTCTTCTGGTGAGGCAATTCAGGCAAAACATAAACTTAAGATTCAGGTCTAATCCTTTCAGCAGTGAAATCGGGAAGCACTTTCGACATGCAGGCTATTGGAAGTTTGGTGAAATGTTTCAAGACTGGGATTAATGGACATTTATTAGGTAAGAGTACGGGAGATGTGAATTCCTACCTTTAATCCAGATGTGGGTAAATGTGAGGCTGAATGGTCTACATCATTTACTATGCTCTCAGCTAGGTATGGGTTATATCAAAAACTGTTCCTATTTTAAATCTACTAATCTTGAACTGGAATAATATTTAAGAATACAATTATGGGAAAATTACTGTTTATTTAAAAAGAATAATGTGTATTTGCATAGCTCATTGTACAACCAGAGAATGTTACAAAGTGTTTTATAGCTAATGAAGTTCTTTTGAAGTGTAGTCACTGTTGTCATGTTGGAAATGTGAAAATTGTTTTGCACACAGCAACCTCCCACAAACAGCATTGCGATCAAAGCCAGTTTATCTGTTTTATTGATGTTAGTTGATGACTGAACAACGATGTGGCCACTAGGGGGAAATTCACCACTCTCCAAGAGTGTCCTAGATCTTTTACATTGAGCTGAGTGAGTTGGACAGGGCTCCGTTTAAGACCTTATCTGACAGGCAACTCCTCAGACAACTCCTCTTATTGCTGCATTGCAGTGTCAGATTTTCAAGTTTCTGAAGTGACTCAAATGTCAGCGTGCTACCACTCAGCTAATAGTAACCATGATGTGGAGGTGCCAGTGTTGGACTGGGGTGAACAAAGTCAGAGGTTACACAACACCAGATTATAGTCCAACAGGTTTTGTTGAGATCATGGGCTTTCGGAGAGCTGCTTCTCCATCAGACGATGCAGTTTCTTTGCACCCATGTGTGTTAGGATAAAGACTAAATTCAAGAAAATAGTAATGTAAATTTGAAAACCAGTCTGGACATTTATTTAAAAACTGAAAGAACTGTCAGAAACAAAACAGAAATTACTGGAAAAGCTCAGCAGGTCTGGCAGCATCTGTGAAGCAAGATCAGAGTTAATTTTTTGGGTCCAATGACCTTTCCTCAGAACTGTTTTGGAACTGAACAGATGCTGCCAAACCTGCTAAGCCTCTGCAGCAATTTCTGGATATTTTATACCCATGACCTTTTAACAGTTCGTAAAGTCATTGTCAGTAATGTGATCTTTTAGTTCCATGTATTGTTTCAAAACATTCAGCTTAAGCCCGATTTCAATCCAGTATTAGTTCTCCATTCCCAAGAACCCCAATGATTACAGAGATAATCGTGAGAAATTATCAGCTGGATTTATTCAGACTTGGAAAACGTGCTAGTGCATCACAGTATGGATATAATCTCAGAAATAGTGGAATTGGATCGCCAAAACTTGTAACTGCTCTCTCACTATTGTGACATATTTACATTTCCTCATGTTCCCTCAAATATTTTTCTTGTTATAGCTTGAATAATTCAAAATTGACAAATATGTGATAATTCCAAGTTGCATGCTGGCAGTTGTTTGTGCATGGTTATTTATGGGGCTAGTTTTCTAACATGCTCCCATTGGATAAGCAATTTTAATAATTTACTCGTAGAAAAATAGAAACTAGAGCAGGAGTAGGCCATTCAGTCCATCATGCCTGTTTTGCTATTTATAGTGATCATGTCTGATCATCCAACTCAGTACCCTGTTCCCATAAAAAACATCAGATATTGTCAACTCAGGCTTTGGATCCCAAAACATAACTCAAACAAAAAATAGCGTATCTACATTCTTGTTTGACCTGTTTATACCTGTACAACATTAATGCCAATCAAAAGTACAATAATTCAAATCCTAATTTATTCATTGTAACAATGATTAATGGGTTAAACTGTTTTGCATTCTCTGAAGCAGCCACAGCATTAAGTAAAAGAGAACAGGACATTTTTAGAGTATACTTAATGAAACACAATCCTTGTCCCCTCAAATTCAATGTTTGCTATTGTCTTTTAATTACTCTTTTCCCCTAAATCTGTCCATTGTCACAGGCGGTTTTAAGATGTTTCCTCAAGGTTTCCCGTGATCAGTACATCTGTATGTGAATGTGTGTAATTCTTAACCTTGAAGTGAGTGAGACTATTTTAAATAACGCATCCTTTTGTACCAAAAATGAAAGGTTAGCTTATTTATAATCTTGCTCTTGAAAATATGTCTGATTCTCTCTCGCTCTCTCTCCTCTCTCTGTCACACACACACATGCACAAAGATAATTACAGATAAGAACATAACCAGTACTAGTAAGAGTTGAATCACATTTAGTTTCTATTGGTTCCATGCAGGCCTGTTGTTTTGAGGTTCGAGATATCAAATTGATGGAGGTGAAGACTTTATGCAGATGTATCTCAGCAGCTACGATGGCTTCCACAATTGACCTGCTGGAGGTTCTTTTCTCACGTAGCTTGTAGATGGAATGAGGTAAGGGAGAAAGTAGTCCCTTGTTTCTCTTCTACAATACTGCAGATGTGGCCTTTTTACAACATGGTTGGTAACAGCAGTCATCTAGATGGACTTGTTTATTCTCTTCTTTCGTGGTAGCTTGTCCTGTCTTGTCTTGATGGATAACAAAGATGGCTGCAGTGATGTGTGAAAATTCCACAGGAATCTAGACTTGGAACCTCTAGAAGCTCAATGAACATTGGAATGTAAAAGCTCGGGTGACCCTTGAAAACCATTTTTGACCGTCTTTAATATCAGTCCACAATACAAATGTAATTTTTAAAAACTGACTTGTAACAATTTGTGACATTATGACTGCAAGAGTGTAGCATGTTGTATTTCAAATTTTGTATTTTGTTTGCTGTAAGTGAGCAAATAGGAATAGTTTGACCTCCTGGACAATGTCTTGCCTTCTTTATTGCTCAGAGGAATAATGGAATGTAAAGACGTCGATAGGGGCTCAAGAAATTTTGTCCAAGGTACTAGTAATTGTCTCTGTGGTGGTTAATTGAGCTCTGCTGAGCTCTCTTCTGCAACCACGTTTGGATATCTCTCATTTCCCCTTTTCCCTATTAGTTTGTGACAGACTTTTCTACTAATAATTTAACTGGCCTGGCATTTTGGAGATCTATGGAGAGTCCATAGCCAAGCAAAATGGTGGGACAGACTGTGCATCAGGAAGTTTCTCACTTGTTTCTGGCATGAATCACTTTAACTGGTTGGAAATGGGGAGGTGGTAATTTAGGGATGGGAAGTGACTTCCACATGTCAGAAACTGAATCGGGTGACTTCAAAAATATACCTCACATAGAAACACAGACAGTAGAAGCAGGAGTAGGCCATCTAGCCTTTTGACCTTGCTCCATCATTCAATATGATTATGGTGGAAAGCAAACTAGTGTTTCGAGTCTAGATGACTCTTCTTCAGACCTCTGACGAAGAGTCGTTTAGACTTGAAATGTTAGCATACTCTCTCTCCATGGATGCTGTCGGATCCACTGTGATCTCCAGCATATTGGGTTCAGTACAGACTCCAGCATTTACAGCAATTTGCTCCTACGTATGATTATGGTTGATCCTGTATCTCAAAGGTATATTGTCTACATTCTCGTTTGACCTGTTATTCTCTCCGTACCCCTTGATACACTTAATATCTAAAAAACTTGTCAATCCTTTTCTTTATACTCAGCGATCCAGACTCTACAGTCTTCCGTGGTCACAAATTTCACAGGTTGACCACTCAATCAAGAAATGTTTCCTCATCTCAGTTCTAAATGGCCTGCGCTATATTTTTAAACTCTGACCCCTGGTCTAGACATTGTCAGTTTCCCAATCCCAGAGGAGCCATCCTTGCTGCATCTTGTCGAGGCTTGTTAGAATTTTGTATATTTCAATCAAATCCCACTTCATTCTTTTAAACTCTAGTGAGTATAAGCCTAGTTGAACCAATCTGTCCTCATAGGATAGTCCTTCATCCCCAGTATCCGCTTAGTATACATTTTGTTGCACTCCCTCTTATGTCAACTATCTTGGGAAGGGAGCCTCAAACTGTACACAGTACTCCAGGTGCAGTCTCACAAAACCTTCTATAACTGCATTAAGACACTGTTTCTTCTGAACTCAATCTCTTTTAATGAAAATCAACATACCATTTGCCTCCCTACTTGCTGCACCTGCCTGTCTACTTTAATCGGCTGGTGGACAGGGATAGCCAGATTCCTTTGTATATTTACACTCCTCAATATGTCACTAATTAAATAATATTTTCTTTGTTTTTCATGCTAATGTGTACAACTTCAACATTATCGACATTATACTGCATCTGCCATGTATTTGCCCATTCATTCAACTTGTTTAGATTGACCTTAAGGGTAAAATAGTGTGGTGCTGGAAAAGCACAGCTGGTCGAGAGTAGGAGAGTCAACATTTTAAGTATAAGCTCTTAATCAGGAATGAAGGGGTGGCCCCAACGGGGCTGAGAGATAAATGGGAGGGGGGGTGGGAATGGGTGGAAGGTAGATGAGAATGCAATAGGTAGATGAAGGTGGGGTGAAGGTGATAGGTCGGAGAGGAGGGTAGAGCGGATGGGTGGGAAGGAAGATGGGTAGGTAGGACAGTTGAAGAGGGCAATGCCAAGTTAGAAGGTTGGATCTGGGATAAGGCAGGAAGAGGGGAAATGAGGAAACTGGTGAAATCCACATTGATGCCGTGTAATTGGAGGGTCCCAAGGTGGAAGACGAGGCGTTCTTCCCCCAGTTGTCGGATGGCTAGAGTTTGGCCGTGAAGGAAGCCCATGACTGACTTATCCTTGGTGGAGTGGGAGGGGGAGTTAAAGTATTCAGCCATGGGGTGGTGGGGTTGTTTAGTGTATGTGATCCAGTGATGTTCTCTGAAGCATTCCATAAAGTTGGTGTCCTGTCTCCCCAATGTAGAGGAGACCACATCGAGAACAATGGAGACAGTAGATAATGTGTGTGGGAGTTCAGGTAAATCTTTGTCAATGTGGAAGGATCCTTTGGGACCTTGGATGAAGGTGAGGGGGAAAGTGTGGGCGCACTACTTGTGGTGGCAGGGGAAGGTGCAGGGAGAGGATGGTGGGTTGATGGTTGGCGTGGACCTAACAAGGGAGTCGCGGACGGAATGATCTCTCGAGAACACAGATAGGGTTGGAGAGGGAGATATATCCCTGGTTGGGGGTGGGGGGGGGTCTTCTTTTAGGTGGCGGAAATTGCGGGTTGTCGGATGGCTAGAGTTTGGCAGTGAAGGAAGCCAATGACTGACTTATCCTTGGTGGAGTGGGAGGGGGAGTTAAAAATGTGATGTATTGGGGGGTTGGTGGGTAGAAGGTGAGGACCAGGAAGGTTTTGTCCTTGTTGCGGTTGGAGGGGTGGGTTCAAGGGCAGTGGTGCAGGAAGTGGAAGTGATGCTCTGGAGGCCATCATTGACCACATGGGAGGGGAAATTGCAGTCTTTGAAGAAGAGGCCATCTGGAATGTTCTGTAATGGAATTGATGCTCCTGGGGGCAGATGCAGCGGAGGCGGAGGAATTGCCTCACAGTGTCAGGGTCCCAGGTTCAATTCCAGCCTCGGGCGACTGTCTGTGTGGAGTTTGCACATTCTCCTCGTGTCTGCGTGGATTTCCTCCGAGTGCTCCAGTTTCCTCCCACAGTCCAAAGTTGTGCAGGTCAGGTGAATTGGCCACACTAAATTGTCCCACAGTGTTAGGTGCATTAGTCAGAGGGAAATGGGTCTGGGTTGGTTACTCTTCGGAGGGTCAGTGTAGACTGGTTGGGTCGAAGGGCGTATTTCCACACTCTAGGGAATCTAATCTAAAAACCACATCAATTTCTTCACAATCATTTTTTCTTAAAATTAATTTTCTTCAATTCCTCCTCCTCACTAGACCCCTGGTTCTCTTATTAATAACTCCGGAAAAGTATTTATGTCCTCTTTTATGAAGACAGAAACAAAATATGTGTTCAATTTGGCCAATTCTCTGTTCCCCATTTCTAAAAATCCGTTCATGGAATGAGTTTGTTGCTGGCTAGGCTAGCATTTATTGTCCATGTCTAATTAAGAATCAGCCACATTGCTGGGGTCTGGAGTCACATTTAAGCCAAACCAGGTAAGGATCACAGTTTCCTTCCCTAAAGGACATGTGTGAACTAGATAGATTTTCCCGACAATCAACAATGGATTCATGGTCATCGTTAGACCCTTCATTTCATTTCTGAACTATTTTATTGAATCCAAATTCCACCACCTGCCATGGCAGGATTCAAACCCCCATTTCCAGAACATTACCTGTGTCTCTGGATTAATAATCCAGTGATAAAACTAGGCCATCTCCTCCCTACAATTTGTCCCATTTCTGAGTGTTAACAAACCTATATTTCTCTTCACTATCATTTTCTCTTCACATGTTGATAGAACTTTTTACAATCATTTTTTATTTTGCCTGCACTTTGAGCTTAATATTCAATTTCCCTTCTCTTGATGAATCTTTTTGTCGTCTTTTGCAGAATTCTGAACTGCTCACAGGCCTCAGGCTTGCTACTTTTTTCTGGCAATTTTCTGTGTCTCCTCATCGGATCTCATACTATCTTTATTTTGTAAGCTGTGATTGAGCCAACTTATCTGTTTTATTTTTATGCTGGATGGAAATAAATGATTGTTTTAATTCATGTTAGTTAAATATTAGCCATTTCCTGTCCATTGCCAATTCTTTTAGTAAGATTTCTTAAAGCATCATGGCTCACACCCTCATAGTTTCCTTTGTTTAGATTCAACACTACTTTTGAATTCAACTACTTTATGCACCATCTTAATGAACAATTCTATTATTTTACACTTGCTCTTTTCCATCAGACCCCATACAAGATTGTGATCTAATTCTTTCTAATTAGATAATACATACTCTAGCACAACCTGCGCTTCAGTTGGTTCTTCAGTGTATTGGTTTGAAAAGTTGAAAAGAGGAACAGTTCTGCCAAACGAATGAGTGTGCCATGTTTATCTCTACATACCTTGATACTGCCCTATCCCCCTGGTCCAGGAACTCCCTATATGTTTTCAGGACATCACCCACGCTCTTCACCTCCTCCAAGACACTAGTTTCCTTGGTCCTTAATGCCACATATTCACCATAGATATCCAGTCCCTATACATCTTTATCTGCTATGAGAGGGCCTCCAAGCTCTCCACTTCTTCTCTCCCGACATCCCCACCAGTACCCCTCCACTGAAACCACTCTCATTTGTTTAGCTGAACTGTTCCTCACCCTCAATTATTACTCCTTTGAATCCTCCCACTTCCTCCAGATGAAAGGGTTAGCCATGGGCATCAGCATGGGCCCCAGCTGTGCCTGTCTCTTTGTTGCTTACATGGAACAGTCCACCTTCCACAGTTAGACTGACACCATTCCCCGCCTTTTCCTCTGGTACATTGATGATTGTACCATTGAAGATTTGCATTTCTTGCGGTTGCGGGGAAGGTGCCGGGAGTGGAGGTTAGGTTGGTGTGGGGTGTGGACCCAAGGGATCCTCCAATCTAGGAACCCTCCAATCACAAGAGATGAATGCAGATTTCTCCGGCTCCCTCATTTCCCCTCCCCCCACCTTATCTCAGTCCCAACCCTCGGACTCAGCACCGCCTTCTTGACCTGCAATCTTCTTCCCGACCTCTTCCCCCCCCCCCCACCCCCCACCCCCTCTCCGGCCTATCACCCTCACCTTAACCTCCTTCCACCTATTGCATTCCCAATGCCCCTCCCCCAAGTCCCTCCTCCCTACATTTTATCTTAGCCTGCCTGGCACACCTTCCTCATTCCTGAAGAAGGGTTTATGCCCGAAACGTCGATTCTCCTGCTCCTTGGTTGCTGCCTGACCTGCTGCGCTTTTCCAGCAACACATTTTTCAGCCCATCTTCTCCATAAATGATCCCAATGTCCCTGGCATCTGAATTCCGCCATCCACACCATTTCTTCAATTACGTTTTCAACAAAATGTCATATTTTTCTGCACTTGCTAGCTCATAGCATTGGTTGTAATTCTGAGATTACTACCTTTCAGATCCTACATTTTAACTTATAGCCTAACTCCCTAAATTCAGCTTGAAATATCAATCCTTCGCTTGGAGGTTGCCTTTTTATGAAGCAGGTACCAAGTGTAGTTTTGCAGCTGTCAGACTGAGAATTTGCACAAGGGCTCTGGAAATGGGGTTTCACTGAAATAACAAACAATGCAATTTCATAGCTTTAATGCAGCTGCAGAGGTATGAATGAAAAAATATCACTGCCTGAAACTACAGGAGGAAGACCTGATTAGCTAAGTATATGATTTTAAAACTCGTAAATCTTAACTTTTTAAAAAATCTATAACAGTGAGTAAGGTGTGAGGGCTTTTCTTTTTGCCTCTTATGTTCATTCTATGATCTTTCTCTTGATTGACCTTTAGCATTAATGATTGGTATTAAATTAATGCAAAGCAATGTTTACAAGTAGTAGAATGTGCTAACACTGCGTTTTTGAGCAAAGTGTTTTTTTTAAAGGGTCTGCAGACTTTTAAAGGGGCAGGAATGGCTTTTAGTAGGGTGATGTGCTCTTTCTGTCTGATGTGGGAGATCAGGGAGAATTTGAATGTTCCAGGAGACTGTCTGCAGGAAGTGTGTTTGGTTGTGAACAGATCAGTTGGTGTAGCAGTTGGAGGCAATTAGGAGTTTATAAGGACTTTACATGAGGGGTGTGATGGATCACGGTTTCAAAAAGGTAGAAAGACCTACTCCAATGCTTTCTAATTTGCAACTATTCAAAGATGCGTCCTATCAAGCACTGTCTCAGTTCACATTTCTCCACTTGCACAGCTTTGCACTGTGTTCACCACTGTCCACCTGCACTGCTCGGCACGACACTCGTTGGTGGTGTTGCACAGTTTCGTACCCAACTGATTGTTCTTGTAATGTGCTGATGTGTATTAAGTCCACCACTCTCCGACACTGTTTTTATGCCAAATTCCTCTCAATATGCTTCATCGCAAGGCTGACTGCTGCACATCCTCCACTCCCACAATGTTAGAGTTATGAATTTTTAGTGTTGATGTGAATATTCTTGAAGAGCAGATAAGATTTTTATGACAGAATTTAAATAGTCAGCAATGTAAAAATTGGAAAAGAATGCCTGCCTCTGTCAGAGTTGAAAAGATCTGTTGACGTCATGCAGTTTCAATAGTTGTTTATTGTCATAACTCTAAATGCTGCAATTATAATATTGGAATGCAATTAAGATTTAATATAGCAGTTGGAGCAGGATTGGGGGCATGGGATGGTTTGTAAGTTACTATTTGAATGACACCTCAAATCATTTATTACAGAATTAAGTGTCTTTGCTATTGCATTATGAATACCAATGTTTATTTTTATAAGGAATTAAGTACTTCAGAGATTTTTAATTGTGCTTTTTTTGAATTCCACAATTTCACTTTAGATTTCTGTGTTTTATTAGGAAGATGGCTTTTTCCAGGCGTTTATACTCTGACTGGTGTCAAACATAGTGTAGTTACTCCTCAGTGACATGTTGTAAACCTGGTGCCATTCCCATTAATTGTTTGGCCTCCTATTTGCTTCAAACTTAGGGTGTTTTATGAAGTTGAGATCATCAAATAGATCACTTAACCATTATGAACACTGTCATGCTTTGTCCAACCAGACGATCACTTTCTATTACTTTACTCCCCAGGTTTGCAGAGATCAAAGCTGGAAACCCAGAAGTCTGGATTTTCTTTCATGTGAAGTGAATATAATAATCAATGTCATTTGTTTGATGTCAGAAGCCCTGCAAAAACTGAAGTAATGTAGGATGGGAAGAGGTGATATCTCCCCCGGCTGGAGTCATACTTGGATCAAAGGCTGTTGAAAGTCATGTGAGCATACACATTTGTAGCAGAAATAGGTAATCAGGCCTACCCTGCCATTTAATAAGATTATGCCTGATCTGATTACCTCATATTCATGTTTATCCATTATTGCCTCAGCTCCTGGATATCTCTACAGGAGCACCTCAGGAAACCTCCATCAATAGCACCTTTCAAACCCATGACCACTATCAAAAGAAAAAATGGAAGAACAAGGACAGCAGATCAGTAGAGGCATCACTGTTCAGTTCCATGAAGGACCAGGAGGCTGAAGTGATAAGCAGCAGGAATTTTATTATGAAGGTGTTCACACTACAGGTTAGAGGGAACTATTTTCCCAAAGTGACTGATGACATCATCATTGTGTTACATGATTAGACTCTTAAAGTAGCAGTCCATCATACTTACTCATACACATTCCTGTTCTTTACATTGAGAGGTTCCTGCAATGAAAACATTCACAATATTTGTAATCATACATGCAACTGTCTGATATTCTGGAGGACATCAATTCCAATATGGCTGTCAGCACACATCAGGCATCTGTTTATTTTTCTTATTAGTTTTAACCTTTGGTGTTTAAAGTGTACTAGGAATATCACTGGTTGTCATTTCCTCCAAAAACTGAATGCTCAGAGATTCAGATGACATCATGATATTCGAGGAGAAAGTGAGGACTGCAGATGCTGGAGATCAGAGCTGAAAATGTGTTGCTGGAAAAGCGCAGCAGGTCAGGCAGCATCCAAGGAGCAGGAGAATCGACGTTTTGGGCATGAGCCCTTCTTCAGGAATGAAGAAAGTGTGTCCAGCAGGCTAAGATAAAAGGTAGGGAGGAGGGACTTGGGGGAGGGACGTTGGAAATGCGATAGGTGGAAGGAGGTTAAGGTGAGGGTGATAGGCCGGAGTGGGGGTGGGGGCGGAGAGGTCAGGAAGAAGATTGCAGGTTAGGAAGGTGGTGCTGAGTTCGAGGGTTGGGACTTAGACAAGGTGGGGGGAGGGGAAATGAGGAAACTGGAGAAATCTGCATTCATCCCTTGTGGTTGGAGGGTTCCTAGGCGAAAGATGAGGCGCTCTTCCTCCAGCCGGCGTGTTGCTATGGTCTGGCGATGGAGGAGTTCAAGGACCTGCATGTCCTTGGTGGAGTGGAAGTTTTGCATTTCTTGCGCCCAAACCTCCCCCCTTACTTCCCTCCAAGGCCCCAAGGGATCCTTCCATATCCGCCACAAATTCACCTGCACCTCTACACACATCATTTACTGCATCCGCTGCACCCGATGTGGCCTCCTCTATATTGGGGAGACAGGCCGCCTACTTGCGGAATGTTTCAGAGAACACCTCTGGGACACCTGGACCAACCAACCCAACCACCCCATGGCTCAACACTTCAACTCCCCTTCCCATTCCGAAACGTCGATTCTCCTGCTCCTTGGATGCTGCCTGACCTGCTGCGCTTTTCCAGCAACACATTTTCAGTCATGATATTGTCCACTACGTTACTGTCTCCCTCATGCTACAGTTATTGTTCTGTCCTTGAGTATATCCAGGTATCTCTTTGTCATAGTTATTTGTGGATCTTCAACTAATGAAGTCCCTTACACATTTGTTCTGGTTGCAAAGAGTTGCTCTGCAGATCTTCTCCGTACTACATCATCTTGTTGTATAATATAGGGAACTGGTTCAATCTGTGTCACAATGACCCACTTCTCACCAGTGGTGTAATTTGTCACCAACACATCTTGACTGTTTTGCAAAATGTGGCATTTGGCCTTGTTATCTTGTTGGAAAACCTAAGTGTGTTGTTTCCTGTCAACAATGTATTTTGTGGTGTCAACAAATCAAATGGCGTTTTACCATGAGCAATGCTGAAGAACTTTGAGTTGTTGAGTGGGTCGTGTTCTACTGGATTAATAAAAATTGTTTCCATCTTTTGCATAGTGATCCTTGATCTTGAGTTATCCATTAGGATTGTTTATTGTCTGAATAAACCTTCTATCAAACCACTTCTGGCTGAGTAATAAGAAGCTAATCAGATATGATGAGTTCCGTTTTGCTTTAGATAATTCATATAAGCTATGGACCATTATGACTAACAAGTTATTCCAAATATTCAAAACCCGTCAAACATCTTCCCCAATCTTTCAATTATTTTCTCTGAAGATGTTGTTTCTGTGATGGCAACTTTAAGCCATTTAGTGTATGCCTCCAATCATTATGAGGAAAGTTCAGCCTTTAAAAGGTCCAGCATAGTCAATATGCCATGGCCTTCGTTACCATTTCCGTGGATGTAATGGCACTAACTGGAGTTAGGTTGTGAATTCTTGTGCAAGCAGCATGTATTCCCATCTTCTCCTCAATTTCTGAGTCAAACACTGGCCACCAAAAGTAACTTCTGGTTATCTCCTTCATTCTGACAATGCCACAGAGACCATCATGAATTTAATTTAATACACATTTCCTTCACTATGGTGTAACAATGACCCTCATTTCCCCATACGAGACATTTTGCATGTATGGATAATGCTAACTTCTATGTAAGGTATGGCTTCACTTCTGGGTTGTTCCTGTGATCTTGCCACAAAGTACCATGTCAGTCACTTTTGAGAGCAGTGCATCATTTCTAGTGTACTTTTCAACTTGTTCTGCTGGAATATTTTTGTTTGAGTAGAAAAAAAATCTACTTAAGACTTATTTGTAATCGACTTATACGGCAAAGATAATCGAGAGAGCCCATCGGTATTCCTATGTAAGTTAGATTACCAGTACTTAATACATAAGTGTGAGCTGATAACAACAATACCCACCTCTTATACATTTCATTCCTAGATAAGGTATCCCTGTTTGAAGCAGAAATGTGTGGCCTATTAGTAGGATAAATTCTTGGCCACATAGGTTTTGTAGACTGTTTTAATACCATAAATAATTCCTACAGCGTTTTTCTCTATCTGTGCATAGGTCTTTCTGATTTGTTTCACAATCTTGATGCAAAATATTGGTTTCTTTTTACCATTGGGGAATATGTGAGAAATGACTTATCCAACTCCATGCAGTGATGCATCACATTCAAGTTCCAGTGGTCGGTGCTTTTGACTTTATTAAGACATTTTTGATCTGTTAAAGACTCTTTCATATTAATTTTCCCATTTCCAATTTCTGTTTGGTGTAATAAATTGTTCATTGGCCTGAGAATATTTGCAAGATTTGGGACAAACCTACCATAGTAATTTAACAAACCCAAAGATGAGTAATTGCTTTACATGTTTAGGTGCTACTGCCTCACAGTTATAATTTTTACTCTTGAAGATGATTTGTAATGTCTAATATCAATGACATGGTGTTAATGTTCAATGGAAAGTGTATTTAAAAAAAACCTTTCCTCCCTCTTCAGCCATAATCTTCCAATCCTCTGCAAAACAGCTTCTAAATTGTGGAGATAACCTTTTTTGTTTCTCCCCTTGACTAAAGTATCATTTAGGTGACACTGGACTCCTTCCAATCCACTTAAAATATGATCTACGCTGTATTGGAATAATGTAGGTGCAGATGTGATTCTAAATGGAAATATCTTGTATTTGAACAGCAATTTAAATGCTCCAACAGTCAAGTATTTTTGAGACTCAGGATTTATATTTATCTGGTGATAGGTTTGACTAAGACAATATTATTGAAAAGCTGACCTCCAGCTAGTCCGTAAAATAGGTCATCGATTAAAGGCAAAGGATACTGCTCAAAACACAGTACCAGGTCTTAGATCAATGCACATCTGCAGTGATTTTTTTCTTCAGTGCTGGTATGATAGTGTGGCCCAATTGCTCACATTTATGGATCCAACAACTCCTCTCTAATTCTGACTTGAGCTATGGTCTGATTGCATAATGCATTGATGTATCCCTGAAACATTTATTTAATTCTCAATCTTGATTTTCAATTTGACAGGAAATCTTTTCCATGTTTCCTAGATTCCCATTGAAAACAGTGGCACGACTTTAGAATTTATTTCTGGATTAGTGGTGCTGGAAGAGCACAGCAGTTCAGGCAGCATCCAAGGAGCAGTAAAGTCAACGTTTCGGGCAAAAGCCCCTCATCAGGAATAAAGGCAGAGAGCCTGAAGCGTGGAGAGATAAGCTAGAGGAGGGTGGGGGTGGGGAGAAAGTAGCATAGAGTACAATAGGTGAGTGGGGGAGGGGATGAAGGTGATAGGTCAGGGAGGAGGATGGAGTGGATAGGTGGAAAAGAAGATAGGCAGGTAGGACAAGTCATGGGGACAGTGCTGAGCTGGAAGTTTGGAACTAGGTTGAGGTGGGGGAAGGGGAAATGAGGAAACTGTTGAAATCCATATTGATGCCCTGGGGTTGAAGTGTTCCAAGGCGAAAGATGAGGCGTTCTTCCTCCAGGCGTCTGGTAGTGAGGGAGCAGTGGTGAAGGAGGCCCAGGACCTCCATGTCCTCGGCAGAGTGGGAGGGGGAGTTGAAATGTTGGGCCATGGGGCGGTGTGGTTGATTGGTGCGGGTGTCCCGGAGATGTTCCCTAAAGTGCTCTGCCAGGAGGTGTCCAGTCTCTCCAATGTAGAGGAGACCGCATCGGGAGCAACGGAAACAATAAATGATATTAGTGGATGTGCAGGTAAAACTTTGATGGATGTGGAAGGCTCCTTTAGGGCCTTGGATGGAGGTGAGGGAGGAGGTGTGGGCGCAGGTTTTGCAGTTCCTGCGGTGGTAGGGGAAGGTGCCAGGATGGGAGGGTGGGATGTAGGGGGACGTGGATCTGACCAGGTAGTCACGGAGGGAACGGTCTTTGTGGAAGGGGGAAAGGGGTGGGGAGGGAAATATATCCCTGGTGGTGGGGTCTTTTTGGAGGTGGCAGAAATGTCAGCGGATGATTTGGTTTATGCAAAGGTTGGTAGGGTGGAGGGTGAGCACCAGGGGCGTTCTGTCCTTGTTACGGTTGGAGGAGTGTGGTCTGAGGGCGGAGGTGCGGGATGTGGATGAGATGCGTTGGAGGGCATCTTTAACCACGTGGGAAGGGAAATTGCGGTCTCTAAAGAAGGAGGCCATCTGGTATGTTCAGTGGTGGAACTGGTCCTACTGGGAGCAGATACGGCGGAGGTAGAAGAATTGGGAATACGGGATGGCATTTTTGCAAGAGGTAGGGTGGGAAGAGGTGTAATCCAGGTAGCTGTGGGAGTTGGTGGGTTTGTAAAATATGTCGGTGTCAAGTCGGTCGTCATTAATGGAGATGGAGAGGTCCAGGAAGGGGAGGGAGGTGTCAGAGATGGTCCAGGTAAATTTAAGGTCAGGATGGAATGTGTTGATGAAGTTGATGAAGTGCTCAACCTCTTCGCGGGAGCATGAGGTGGCGCCAATGCAGTCATCAATGTAGCGGAGGAAGAGGTGGGGAGTGGTGCCGTGTAATTACCGAAGATCGACTGTTCTACGTAGCCAACAAAGAGACAGGCATAGCTGGGGCCCATACGTGTGCCCGAGGGCAGGTAATAGGCCAGCGCGGGGTGTCCAGATGGATGCAGTGTGTTGGAGGTGGGCGAAGGGGTCCTCGGAAGGTGGGCGGGAGTCCTGATTGTGAAAGTAAGCTCGGAGGCGGAGGCGGCGGAAGAAGTGTTCGACGTCATGGCGTGTATTAAATTCATTGATGCGTGGACGGAGGGGGACGAAGGTGAGTCCTTTGCTGAGGACTGATCGTTCGTCCTCAGTGAGGGGAAGGTCTGGAGGGATGGTGAAAATTCAGCAGGGCTGGGATCTGTTGTGGGTGTGGAGCTGGGAGTAGGGTGGAGCCAGTAACTAGAGTGGGTGTGATGGTGGGGGGAATGGGGGTGGAGTGTTGAGCAGGGGTGGTGTTCCCCTCGGGGTTCTGGGGGCCGGGAATGGTGACAGTGGGATATGTGGGGGGCGTGTCAGCAGAATGCTGGTGAGTGGCGTTGGTGGGGGCGGATGTGGTGGCAGACACGGCAGTAGGAGTGGCGGAAGTCACTGAGCGTGTGACATCAGCGATGATGTGAGGGGCGGAAGTGATGTCACATGTGATGCATGAGGAATTGTGAGGGGCAGAAGTGGTTGTGGGAGTAGCCATAATGGGGGCGGAAATGACATCATCAATCAGCGTGGGGGTGGCAGCTGCACCAGCTGCATGGCTAATGACGTCCAAGCAGTTCCAGAGGCCGGGGGAATCTTCTGGAGTGTTTGAGGAGTGCAGGTTATGGAGGTGAGTAGATAAAAGTTTGTTGTACTTACAGTTTTTGATGTTTGAGATGGAGTTGAAATACTGTTTGTTGAGAGTATGAATTCTCCTGAGGGTGTAGTACAGACTGGGCCCTTTACAATTCTGAGAGAGTGTGGCCCTCAGCTGAGGCAGGGCTGACTGTAGAGAGGTTAGGTGCCGGCGCATTGCTGCAAGCGTGGAGCAGAGGATCTTGAAGGAGAACTGTTGCTGGTGTTTTTGAATCTGTAGTCTGTACTGTTTGTCCTGTTCGGGTCCAAACTCTGCTGGTTTAAAGGTGGTCCGGAGTCCGTGTGGGATGAGTTGGTTACGGAGGCAGGCACTGAGGAAGCAAATGTGGCTGTGGTAGCGAGTTTGTTTCAGGACATGGTTGAAGAGCTTCAGGGCAGAGGAAATGACCTGGAGTTGCAGTGGTAGAGGGACTCCCTGAGATTCTTGTAGAAAGAGGAGGAAAACTTCCTGATGAAGGGCTTTTACTTGAAACGTCGATTTTACTGCTCCTCGGATGCTGCCTGAACTGCTGTGCTCTTCCAGCACCACTAATCCAGAATCTGGTTTCCAGCATCTGCAGTCATTGTTTTTACCTCTTTAGAATTTATGTTAGGTCACTCTCAGAATCTGTCAAGCGATTTACTTCAGCCCAGTTGAGTTTGATTTTCTCCAAACACATTCTTCTCAATAAAGTTTAAAAGTTTCCTTTGACATTGTGGAAGGGAAAGTCTTCAAACTGACTGTATAACTGAACATTCACATTGATCTAACCCTTTAAAAGGCACCAGTTCATCCGTGTAAATGTATAGTAGAAGTTTTGAGGGTTGTGGAGCACTGTGATATACACTTTAAGGTGAGAATGAAACCACCACTCAGGTGTCCACTTCAGTTTGTACTGTTTTGCCATTCAGTAAGGGAGTGACCCAGTATTGGTTGGTTTTGTAGCAATGGCCAGTATGTTTACTAACGGCTCCTCTTCAGACTGAGAGTCTGGGCTTTTCCCATGTACTGGTTTTGTACTGGTTTTATTTACCGTGTGTTGTTCATATTTCTTCCTCAAACATACCCGTTCAATGTATCCTTCCTCGCCGCAGTTTCTGTTGACAGCTTCTTTATAATCAGCAAATTCTGTGGTGTGACCTGTTTTTCCACTCCATTGACAATTTTGAACCTGCATGGGTGCTCATTTCTCAGCCACCATTTTGTGAAGTCTCATGCTTAAACTTCGCTGTTGAGATCTTTGACTGCTAATTCCATTAACACTACCATTTCCAGCACTTTCTTTAAGTTTATGTTCCTATCCATCAGTAATCTCTTATGGTTTGCTTCACAGTGGGTGGCACAGTGGTTAGCACTGCTGCCTCACAGTGCCAGAGACCTGGGTTCAATTCCCGCCTCAGGCGATTGACTGTGTGGAGTTTGCTGAAGACAGTGCAAAATAGTCTGGGACAAAAGATAGGGAAAATTGCACTGAAGAATGAGTTGCAATGACGTGCATCTATTTGACAACCAATGCGTCAGTAACTGAGAAATATGATTAAAATCAGTAAGAGATTGACTTTTACTCTTTAGAGAAACTGACACGTCTTGCAGCGGATGCCGTGACAGAGTTTTGCGGTATTGTCCTGAAGGCAGGACAGTTTGCTGCGAACAATGATCTGTTTAAGATTTGGTTGTTTGAAAGCAAGAAGTGGAGGCGTGGAGAAGGTCTTGGCAAGGTGGTCTTCCTCATCGATAATGTGTTGCAGTCTGCAAAGAACATGGTGTTACGACAAAGGCAAACCCCCCTGCTTAATTGAATCCAGCAACACAGGAAAGATTTATCCTGCGCAGTAATCTGTGAAAATTGGAGAGGCCAAGAACTATTTATAGTAAAAATTAACAAACTTTATTTCTTTCTTAAAAGTCTAACAGAGAACAGTTAATTAACAACTATCTACAACTCCTTCCTGTAACCTATCATTTACTTTCACTTCTATAATTCTAGTCTGAAAAAGCCTCTGAGTAAGATTTACCAAAAGTTCAAATTTCTTAACCAGGCAGCTGTTGAATATTTTCTTTGTATCTTCCCCTGGAGATTTTCTTCTTAGGATTTCTCTTTCACAGGTCGTTGATAGATAAAGGTTACCCCACTGCACCACACACACACATACTCTTACTCACACACTCCATCTGTCTCTCTCTCTCTCACACACATACACACACACACACACTCACTCTCTCTCTTTCTCTCTTAACCAAGCTTACATATACATACAGTTTATCACATGCACTCAACCCACCTGCACACACGATGTGTCTACTACATGTACACACATATACGTTTATGGGGTGAATTTGCTTTTTTTGAGTTACATTTTATTTTGCTCAAAAACTGCATGAATCCATGTAAAACTCTGTAAAGCCCACTTTAAAAAGAGAACCAGTCTTAATCTAACATTGGAACTTAGACAGACTTTACACCTTAATGCATTGTCTGAGCTGAGATGGCACCTATTGTTAGAAAAGATAGACCTATCTTGAGAACGTAATTTAAAAGAAGTTCTGGGATTTACATATAAAAGAACAGAAACCAACACATCCCATTCTAAAAGATGAAAGACTTGATCTAAAATTGTTTAATGTCTCGCCACATCTCCATGACACTGTACTTAATTGGCTATAAGTTTTGTGTCTTATGACTTTATTCTCCACAACCACCTATGAGCTAGTGCTTCAAAATAAATCCGTTGGACTATAACCTGGTGGTGTTTGATTTTTAACTGTAAAGATATGTGATAAGTGTTTAATCCCTGTTTTTTTGGATGTACTGCAATACTGTGATCTCTTGTCTTATAACACAGTTGAATGCCAAACAAGAATAAGAAGCAATATGGAGGAGAGTGACAGTTCAATGTCATTATCTGTTGCCATGAAGGATCGGCATTGAGCACCTTCCTGATTGTCGTGGATCTATCTCTCTATAAAACTGAACATCTGAGACAGGGTCATTTGATGTTAAGGGATGAAAATATGAGAATGCAAATTAAGAATGGGTTATCTCGAGTTACAGTATTTAAAAGAGATTCTGAAATGTATCGCCAAAACTGAAAGGAGAAGTCTTTGACTGTGACCAGACTAGCTTGTTATTTTGTGCAGAAACTTCAACAGCATTGAGTAAACAACAACCGGATACTGATGAGATGCAGATGCTGAGTAACAAGAAAGTACAAAATGAGGAACTGGCAAATTGGGAGGTAAGTAAAGGTTTTAGAAGCATTAAAGAAGTACGAGACTGTGTGTGGTGTGGTCATCATGTACAGAGAGAGCAAGGAAATGTGGGTGAGGTGAGTGATGAAGATGGGACTGCCAGGGCAGAGGAGAAGAGGACCTCTGGCAAGATAGAAGGATATGGGGAGAGACTTAAAACCAGCAGATTGCAGAGAGGAATGGGTGACTGAATGGAGGTGATGGATAATTGATCAACCCCAATATTGCGATAACTCCAAAAAGCTGCTGGGGAGAAATTGTTGTATTCCCGAAGTGGTAATGTTGGTCAGTTTGTGAACGTTAATACTCTTTCTAAGGCCAAAAGAAGTGCAAGGATTACATTGGATTCCCTACAGTATGGAAACAGGCCCTTCAGCCCAACAAGTCCGGACCGACCCTCCGAAGAATAACCCACCCAGACCCACTCCCCTACATTTACCCTGAACACTATGGACAATTTAGCACAGCCAATTTATCTGACCTGCATATCTTTGGATTGTGGGAGGAAACCGGAGCACCCAGAGGAAACCCACACAGACACTGAGAGAATGTGCAAACTCCACACAGACAGTCGCTGGAGGCGGGAATTGAACCTGGGTCCCTGGTGCTGTGAGGCTGCAGTGCTAACCACTGAACCACCGTGTGGCCCCAAATGGATTCCCATTAAGAGTAGTAAAATGCAACAAGGAGTAAATTAACATTAAGCACCAGTTAGGCCCTTTTTCCGGATGGCATCTGATGACGAATGGATTCTGCAGGGGTCAGTGTTTGGACCTCAATTATTCACGTTATACATTAACAAACTGAGGCCATTGTTGCTAAGTTTGCAGATGACACAGAGAGAGAGGGACAGGTGGTTTGAGGAAGCAGGGAGGCTGATAAGGACTCTGCAGGCCAGGAGAGTGGACAAAAAAGTGGCAGATGGAATACCGTATCAGATTATGCACTTTGGTAGGGAGAATAAAGGTGTAGGTTATTTTCTAAACCAGGAAAGGTTTAGAAAATCTGAACCACAAAGGGACTTGGGAGTCCTAATTCATGATTATTTTAAAGTGAACATGCAGTTGGCAGTTAGGCAGGCAAATGCAATGTTAACAGTCATTTCAAGAGGGTTGGAATACAAGAGATGTAAAGCTGAAGCAATATAAGGTTCTGATGAGACCAGAATATTGGAATTTGGAGTTTTGAGCAGTTTTGTGCCAGATATTGAGAGAAGGATGTGCTGGTGTTGGTTCCGAGGAGGTTAATAAGAATGATCCTGGGAATGAAGGGCTTGTCATATGAGTACCATCACTCAGTAACAGCAGTGTGTACCATCCCCCCCCTCCCCCCCCCCCTCCCCCCCTGCCTCCCCCCCAACACCGACGCTCAGTAACAGCAGTGTGTACCATCCCCTCCCTCCCCCCACCGATGCTCAATAACAGCAGTGTGTACCATCTCCTCCCCCCCCCCCCCCCCCACCGACACTCAGTAACAGCAGTGTGTACCATCCCCTCCCCCCCCCCCACCGACGCTCAGTAACAGCAGTGTGTACCATCCCCTCCCTCCCCCCACCGACACTCAATAACAGCAGTGTGTACCATCTCCTCCCCCCCCCCCCACCGACACTCAGTAACAGCAGTGTGTACCATCCCCTCCCCCCCCCCACCGACGCTCAGTAACAGCAGTGTGTACCATCCCCTCCCTCCCCCCCCCCCCCACAGTCACAAATCCAACAGTTACAACACTTGATATGATTTATTTAACTTGTTACTCCCACTAAAACAAAATTGAAAATTGCCAGCACTCCTGCCAGATTGTGATGAATAATGAGCATTAATTTTGGTGGCCTGCATTAAAACATGTCACTCTTTGTCTGTACCCAATGAAGTTTAGAAGGATGAGGGGGGGTATCTGATTGAAACTCTGATGATACCGAAAGTCCTGGATACAGTGGACATGCAGAAGATGTTATCACAAATTGGAGAGACTGGGACCTGAGGGCACAGCCTTCGAATGAAGTGTTGACCCTTTAGAATTGAAATCATAGAATCCTTACAATGTGGAAACAGGCCATTTGGCCCAACAGGTCCACACCGATCCTCCCAGACCCATTCCCCCCCCTTTTACTCTACATTTACCCCTGAATAATGCACCTAACTCTCTCTCACATTCCGGAACACTATGGGCGAATTAGCATGGCCAATTCATCTAAACAGCACATCTTTGGATTGATGAGGAAATTCAACTGCCAAAGGGAAGTTAGTTTGTGGAAGTCATTATCTCATGGGGCAGTGGAGGTCAGTTATTATAAGTATTCAAAACAGAGATAGATACGTTCTCGATTGGTAAGTTCTGGGAGGAGGCTGGAGAATGGCACTGAGAAACATATCAGCCATGATCAAATGATAGAGCAGTCTCAATGGGCAAATGGTCTAATTCTGCTCCTACATCTTATGACCTTGAGGTGAGATGACATGAGTAAAATACTTTTTAAGGAACAGTGTGTTAGTGGAATCCATTACTTGCTTGGGTATTAGAAATCTATTCAATAGTTCCTATAAAAAAAGATAAATACTTGAAATGGACAAAATTGGTCAAGTATCAGGAAGAACAGAAAATTGTGAATGACTATTATTCTTGAAAGAACTGGCTAAGATTCAATGGCTGAACGGGCTTCTACTGTGCTGTACAATTCCATGATTCTAGGTTGGTCGGTCAGTTTATGATGCTCACAGTCACATCTAAGAAATCTGACATAAACTTAACATCCTTCCCCAACGTCATGTTGGTGTTTCAATACTAGTTCATAACCATGGAGAAAGAACGCATGACAGAACTCTGAGGGCATGATAATTCCTGCTGAAGAATTTGCAAGCAGGAAAAATTACAAGTGATTGTTTTGTCATTGTAGTTGGATTCTCCATTTCATAGTCTGTTCTATTAGGCAAATAATTGGGGCTGTGGGAAAGTGTAACTTGAATTGTCCTGAGTTCAGTTTGCACTCTCATCAGTTTCCATAGCAAACCAAAGTATTGTTGATCTCAGGATGACATGAGAAGGATATTATCACATTTGGGAAATCAAAGAGTATTGCTTTTCTCTAAAATTGATTAAAAATCCAACCGTTACAACACTTGATATGATTTATTTAACTTATTACTCCCACTAAAACAAAATTGAAAATTGCCAGCACTCCTGCCAGATTGTGATGAATAATGAGCATTAATTTTGGTGGCCTGCATTAAAACATGTCATTCTTAAAAATGGCTCCATCTGTATTTAAAAGACTCAAATTATGTACTGCAGTTTTGATAAGTGAATACAATAGTGATAGATGGACAGCTTAATTTTTGATGACCTAGGTATTTACAACCGAATGTACCTCTATCTGTCTCTCATTTATGGTGACCAGGTGTTCTTTGTGAGGGTACACACAATGTCCACTACAATGCCGCAGGCCTTCAGTGACCAATGGGCACTGCAAAGGCTGAGGTCCTTCATTTTTCTCCAGAACCAAATTTTCATTAAAATTTACAAGTCTCACATGAAATGTGTTCTTTTTCTTATAGTGCCTCCTTGAGGGCTGTTTGTTTAGTTAATTTGGTTATTAAATCATAAAAATTAGGAGCAGAAGTAGCCATTCGGCTCAATGAATCTGCTCTACCATTTAATGAGGTCATGGCAGATCTGATAACCCTCAACTTCATTCTCCTGCCTTCTCCCCATAACTCATGATTCCCTTCCTGATGAGAAGTCTCACTATCTCAGCCTTGAATATATTTAATAATTTCACCAGCCCCCTCTGGTAAACAATTCCACGGATTCATTACCCTCTGAGAGAAGAAACTCTTCTTCATCTCTGTCTTAAATGTATGATCCCTCATGTTGAGACTATCCTCTGATCCCACCATCTCGCACAAGTGGAAATAATCTCTCCACATCTTCCGAGTTAAATCCCCTAAAACATTGTTTCATCCTCTGTCCACATAAGACAGTTCCTCCTTATTCAGGATTAACCGAACGAACCTTCTCTGGATTGCCTCCCTTCAATGCCAAAATATCTATCCTTAGATAAGAGACTCAAAACGGTTCACATTATTCTACTTGTGATCTGAACAGTGCTTTATATAGTTTCAGCAAGACTGTTAACCTTTACTCTGTTAAAAATCACACAACACCAGGTTATAGTTTAGCAGGTTTAATTGGAAGCACTAGCTTTCGGAGCGCTACTCCTTCATCATGTGGTTGTGGAGTACACAATTGTGAGACACAGAATTTATAGCAAAAGTTTACAGTGTGATGTAACTGAAATTATACATTGAAAAATACCTTGTTTGTTGAATCTTTCATCTGTTTGAATACCATGATAGTTTCACTTTCATGTGTAAGTCACAAATTGTCTGGTTAACACCAATTGTTACAGTTAACCTGAGAATGTAACTTTTTTAAAAAAAGGTTTGTGATTTACACATGAAAGAAGTGAAACTTTCATGGTATTCTAACAAATGAAAGACTCAACAAACAATCAAGGTATTTTTCAATGTATAATTTCAGTTACATCACACTGTAAACTTTTGCTATAAATTCTGTGTCTTACAATTGTGTACTCCACAACCATCTGATGAAAGAGCGGCGCACTGAAAGCTAGTGCTTCCAATTAAACCCGTTAGATTATAACCTGGTGTTGTGTGATTTTTAACTTTGTACTCCCCAGTCCAACACTGGCATCTCCAAATCATAACCTTTACTCTGTTCCTTTTGGAATAAAAGCCAATATTCCATTTCATTTCCCATTAACTTTTTTGTAATTCATGCACAAGGACTTCCAAATCCGTCTTTGCTATAGGGTTTTGCAGTCTTTCCTGATTTAAATAATACTCAGCTCCCCTGTTTTTCTTGCCAAAGTTCATACCCTCATACTTTCCTTCATGATTTTCCATCAGCCAAATTTTTGCCCACTCACTCAACATGTCTCCATTTCTCTATAGACTCTGTAATCCTCATTACTTAACAACCAACTATTTGTCATCCACAAACCTGGCAATAGGTTCTTCTTGGACTGTTAGTTTATTAATTATTCTTATGTGTAGTACCTTCTTGGATGTCTTTAGGAAAATCAAATATAATCCCCTTTATCTATCCTGCTTGCTACCATCTCAAAGAATTAAATTTGTCAGGCATGATTCCTTTTCATGAAGGCATGCTGACTCTGCTTGATATCATTATGTATTTCTAAATGCTCTGCTGTGGTGAAACTAATGGTTCACTCATGTCCTTTAATCTGCCTTTCTTGCCTGGTCTTGCCTACATGTGACTTCTGACCCAGAGCAATATGGTTGACCCATATGCCTTCTGGGTAATTGGGAGTGGGTAATAAATGCTGGTCCAGCTACATCCATGTATGAATGAATAAGTAAAAATCTCCTTTATAGTAGACCCACCACTCCCAGTGACTGCTGTTAAGCATACTTGCCTATTGTTTTCTTTCCTTTAGGAATAAGGTTATTACATTGGCAGTTTTGCAATCATTTAGGACTCCTCCAGAATCTAAGGGTGTCTGAACGATTATTACCAATGCACCCCCCATCTTTGTAGCTAGCTACCCCTTCAGTATCCAAACATGCAGGCTAGCAGATCCAAGGGATTTTAGCCAGGGTTCTGTAGTCCTTTTTCTTTAGTGATAGTTATTGCAATTATTTTGTGCCCACCTTTTGGCCCCGTTACAATTTACTGTTCCTGAAATGCGATTAAATTCTTCTATATAGTGAAGACTTTATTTCCTCAGATTCATGCTGTAAACATCCTATGTTCATGTTTAAAAATCATGCAACACCAGGTTATAGTCCAACAGGTTTATTTGGAAGCAGTAGCTTTCGGAGGGCTGTTCCTTTATCAGGTGATTGTGGAGAATAAGATTGTAAGACAAAGAATTTATAGCAAACGTTTCTGGTGTGATGTAACTGAAATTATATTTTGAAAAAGACCCAGATTGTTTGTTAAGTCTCTCATCTTTTAGAATGTAAAAAATCACACAACACCAGGTTATAGTCCAACAGGTGTAACTGGGAGCACACTAGCTTTCGGAGTGTCGCTCCTTCATCAGGTGAAGGAGCGTCACTCCGAAAGCTAGTGTGCTTCCAATTAAACCCTGTTGGACTATAACCTGGTGTTGTGTGATTTTTAACTTTGTACACCCTCAGTGCAACACCGGCATCTCCAAATCATCTTTTAGAATGACCATGTTGGTATCAGTTCTTTCATATGTAAATCACAGAACTCTTTTAAAAAGTTACACTCTCACATGCACTTAAACAATTGGTGTCATGTCGTCCCAGATAAGGTATTGAAGGTATTAACTCCCTGTGAGGTTCTCTGTGCCACAATGGTCAGACTGATTCTAATCTAAAAAATGGATTTACAGAATCTTATATTGATTCGTGCAGTTTTTGAACAAAGTAAAATGTAATTCTGTAAGTACAAATTCACCCCACAAACTTATATGTGTATGTGGGGGGGGGGTATGTATGTGTGTGAGTGAGTGTAAAGCAGTTTCAGTCTGTGAGAGGGTGTGTGTGGGAGTGTATGAGAGAGGGTCTGAGTGTATGTATGTGTTTGTGTGTGTTTGTCTATCTGTCTGTGTGCGTGTATAGTGCAAGGGGTCGTCTGTAGTGTGACATGAACTCAAGGTCCCGGTTGAGGCCATCCCCATGGCTATCAGCTCTGCTCGGCCACTTTTCATTGTTGCCTGTCCAGAAGTCCACCTTGGAGGATGGTCACCCAAAGGTCCGAGGTCGAATGTCCAGACCACTGAGGTGTTATCCGACTGGGAGGGAACACTCCTGTCTGTTGATTGTTGTGCGGTGCCCATTCACCCGTTACCGTAGCGTCTGTTTGGTCTCGCCAATGTACCATGCCTGCAGCATATGAGATAGACAACGTTGGCTGCGTCGCGAGAGTACCTGCCACGTACACGGTGGGAGGTGTCCGTGTCGACATTCTGACACATCTTGTAGCGCCTATCGTGACAAGGTTGTATGGTGTTGTCCTGAAAGCCGGGCAGTTTGCTACGAACAATGATCTGTTTGAGATTGGTGGTTGTTTAAAGGCGAGAAAGTCTTGGCGAGGTGCTCATCCTTATTGATAACATGTTGCAGGCTGTGAAGAACATAGTTTTTTGGCTCCTGGGAAGTACTGGACAATGAAGGGTACCCTGTCATTTGCAGCTCGTGTCTGTCTCCTGAGGAGGTCATTATGGTTTCTCGCTGTGACATGTTGGAACTGGTGATGGATGAGTTGCGCATCATACCCCCCTTATGAAGGCATCCCTGAGTACTTCCAAGTGCCTGTCACATTCCTCCTGATTTGAACAGATCCTGTGTGTGTGTAGGGCTTGTCCATAGGAGATAGCTGTTTTAATGTGTTTCGAGTGGAAGCTGGAGAAGTGTCGCATCGTGAGTTTATCCGTGGGTTTGCAGTAGAGTGTGGTGCTGAGGTGCCCATCCTTGATGGAGATGCATGTGTCCAAGACTGAGACAAATAGCAGAGAGTAGTCCATGGGGAGTTTGATGGTGTGATGAAATGTGTTGATATCACTGTGTAGGTTTTTCAGTGACTCCTCTCCATGGGTCCAGAGGAAGAAAATGTTGTCAGCTTACCTGGTGCATAGTGTTGGTTGGAGATCTTGTGTAGAGAAAAGTCTTGTTCGAATCTGTGCATGAAAATGTTGGCATAATGGGGTGCAAATTTGGTCCCCATGGCTGTTCCATGTGTCTGGATGAAGAACTGGTTGTCAAAGGTGAAGATGTTGTGATCGAGGATAAAGCGGATGAGTTGTAGGATAGTGCTTGGAGATTGGCAGTTGTTGGTTTGAGTACTGAGGCTGTTGCCACGATGCCGTCATTGTGAGGAATGCTGGTGTAGAGTGCTGAAACATCCATTGTGACAAGGGATGTTCCCGGTTCGACTGCTCCGTGGGTGCTGAGTTTCTGTAAGAAATCTGTAGTGTCGCGACAGAAGCTGTTGGTCCCCTGTCCCTTGAAGGTTTCAAGATGCCTTCACCATTGTGGACGAGACGGTCTCGCAGGGAGTTAACACCTTCAATACCTTATCTGGGCTGACATGATACCAATTGCAAAAGTGCACTTGAGAATGTAACTTTTAAAAAAACGTTTTGTGATTTACGTATGAAAGCTAGGGCTTCCAAGTAAACTTGTTGGACTATAATCTGGTGTTGTGTGATTTTTAACTTTGTACAGCCCAGTCCAACACCAGCATCTGCAAATTATGTTCACCATGGTCTCTCCCTTTTTATATATTTAAAGAAACTTTTAATAGAGAAAACCTCAAAAAGCTACAGAAGAGTGATTTGGAAGTCCTCATACATGAATCGCAAGAAGCTAACATTTAAGTTCAATGGATAATAGCAAAGGCAAATAGCATGTTGGTCTGTCTTTCAAAGGGAATGGAATATAAAAGTAAAGGAAACCTTGTTAAAATGATACATACCAGTAGTCAGATCATAACTGGAAAACTGTGAACCGTTTTGGACCCCTTATAGAAGGAAAGATATACTGGCATTGGAGGCCGTCCAGAGAAGGATCACTGGGCTGATACTGGGTCTTATGAGGAATGGTTGAACAGGTTGAGCTTTTACTCATTGAAGTTTAGAAGAATAAGAAGCAATGTTAGTGAAACATAAGATTCTTCAGGCATTTGAGAGTAGATGCAGGGATGTTCGTTCCCCTTATGGGAGAGTCTAACACTAGAGGGCATAATCTCAGAATCAGGGTTGTACAATTAAACCAGAGATTAGAAGGAATTTCTTCTCTCAGAAGTCAGTGAATCCAAGAAATGTTTTGCTACAGAGGGTTGTTAAGGCTGGTAGATTTGAGGATTATCAGATCAACCATGAGCTCACTGGATGGCAAGCAGACTCTATGGACCAAATGGTTTACTTGTATTCCTAATTTTATGGTGTTATGGTAAGCCTGACTTGATAGACCATAAGTTTTACTTGTGCAATTTTTTTTACTGTGGTGGTCAGTCATTGAACATATTCATAGTAAGCTGTAAATATACTTTTAACAAAGGAACACTAGTTCATCAATATTTTCAGCAACACTCAAGAAGCCATCCAAAGATGTGCAGGGTCAGGTGAATTGGCCATACTAAATTGCCTGTAGTGTTAGGTAAGAGGTAAATGTAGGGGTATGGGTGGGTTTCGCTTCGGCGGGTCGGTGTGGACTTGTTGGGCCGAAGGGCCTGTTTCCACACTGTAATCTAATCTAATCTAATCTAAACCTTGACAGCATCGAGAACAAAGCAGCCTGCTTGATTGGCACTTCATCCACCACCTTCAGCATTCACTTCTTCCACCCTGATATAGAGTGGCAACAATGTGTACCATCTCCAGGATGCACTGTAGCTATTTACCAGGGCTCTTTTGAAAGCACTTTCCAAACCTATTTCACGTTGAAATATCAGCACATGGAAGTTCCTTGAGAAATCTCACACCATCCTGACTTGGAATGGTATCATTGTTCCTTCACCTTTGCTGGGTCAAAACCCTGGAATTTCCTCCCTAATGGCACGTTGTGGTACCTATACCACTAATGAACTTCAGTGATTTGAGAAGGTTGCTCATCACCAGTTCCTCAAGGGCAAAGAGAGAAATAAATGCTGGCCTTGTCAGCGATGCTCACATTCCCATAATAGATAACTAGAATGTTTTATTTTAACCTTGTAGAATGTCACTTCCAGAGCAGAATATTGTGCTACTCAGTGGAATGTGAAGTGGAGTTTGCGTATATGTGGAAGGGTGTGCGCGGACGGTGGAGGGAGGACTACAAGAGGCCAAGTATCAAGCTCTTGTTGTTAGTTAAAATTAATTTCTCAAAGTTTTAAAGATAGATTGATCTGATGACAAATGATAGGAAGCCATTTTGCAGAAACTTGATATCATGCCGGCTGAAAAGCCAGAATTTAGTTTTCCTTTACAATTGTGTTTTGGTGAATTTTGCATGCCTTGAGATCACCTGCATAGAAGTAACATGCAATATTTGAGGTTGTCACTTTTCTGGGCTTTGAGCGAGCACCCATTCTTTATCATCTTTGGGGAGCATCCTTCAATGTCATGCTGCAATTGAGATTGGCTGGCATACCATCTCTGAACAGGTTGATTTTTTTTAAAAACCGCCTGGCTTGGGCTGTCTTGACACAATGATGGTGTTCCTACTTCTGGGCCAGATGGTCCAGGTTTAAGTCTTGAAGTGTCCTGGAGCTGTGCTCGCAACACACCCAAGCAGGTCAATTAAAAATCATTTTTTATGAGGGCCAGCTTCCACCTCATGCTGGACTGTGGAATGGAATATATTGTATTGGAGGTTGTGAATGAACTGATATGAAGAGAAAGCAGTTCCAAGTTCTGTCTGCTGCATGGATACTTACCAGTGATACTCTGCAAGGTGGAATGAAGGGAACCAGAGAAGGAAAAAAAGAATAGATGGACAAAGTGGCCGTCACATGATGCTGACCCCAAGAGAGAGAAGGCAGTAGAAAGATTTTTAAATGAGCATCTGTCTTTTAAACCTATTATTCTGAGGTTATGAAGACCGTGGAGGCGTGTGTGTGAGAGAAAGGCGAATGGGACTTAGTGGGACTGATGTGATACCCAGCAAGTGTTAATCTTATTATTAGAGACTGCTGATCACATTCCTGTCGGACAATTACTCACGAGAAACAAACTATCCTAAATGTGGTCTTTCCTGGGTGTTTGACTGTATCAATACCATAACAGTGCCAGGATGTCTCTACTAGGAGGTGAACCAATCATGTCCTATTGTGTAGAATGGGACAAGAGATGAAAGGCATTAATTTACTGGCCATTCCAAAGGATGGATCAAGATAATGAATTAATTAACAGTACAATATGACTGTTAAGTTAAATTCCAGTGACTGCAAAGGAAGAGGGATAAAAAGAATTATGACCATTTCAAGGTAGGAGAACCTAGAGACAGAGAGGGAGAACGAGAGAGACAAACTCTCAAGAGGATTTCAAGGAGGGACCATAGAATCATAGAATCCCTACAGTGTGGTAACAGACCATTTGGCCCAACAAGTTCACACCGAGCGTCCAAAGAGTATCCCACCCAGACCCATTCTCCTACCCTATTACTCTACATTTACCCCTGACTCATGCATGTAACCTACACATCCCTGAATATGCAGAGACAGAAAGACCGAGGCCAACCCACCAGAAGATGACCCAAAGTTGAAACTTCAAGAAGAATAACTTCAAGAAGACAAAGGGGTCTATAGTGGTAACATCTCCTCCCCTGGACTGAGAGACTCTGGTTCACATGTCACCTGCATTAGAGGTGTGAACAGGTTGATTTGAAAGGTAGCTTAAATATAAAAGAAATTATGTACACATATATGAGGATAGTTTAGTTTTGTAGTTACAGAATTTTGTTAATAAGTTGCTTTTAGTGTCATTAAGCATTGTTCAAATTGATTTGTGTCTCAGGTAAAAACAATGACTGCAGATGCTGGAAACCAGAGTCTAGATTAGAGTGGTGCTGGAAAAGCACAGCAGTTCAGCCAGCATCCGAGGAGCAGGAAAATCGACGTTTCGGGCAAAAGCCCTTCATCAGATTTGTGTCTCCGTTGATATCATGGGAAAGCCTCTGGGATGTGCTTCTGGAGACGCAAGTCAACACTGATACTTGAATGTTTGAGCATATTTTGCATCTGTGAGCACAATTATGCTTATGGGAAATCCCATCCTTGAATGCATGGGAGAAAACCTTTGCAGAGACAATGAGAAAACTGATTGTTGATATCAAATGTCGGCAATATGTTGGGAACAAAGTTACAAGTTAAAGTAGCTCTTTTGGAAATACAGTTTACACAATAATACTACGGTAAAATCAGATGTACAAGTTGTGGATACTTCTCGTGAAAACTGCTTCTCATCCATGCCTCAGTACTGCCTCCAACCTGCTTGTACCTTCACCCCTCTACTGGAAATATTTGTAGGTAGGATTGGAAATCCAGATCTCCGAAATTCTCATGGATTGCCATGTTTGATCTCAGCACGGATAAAAGGCAGAATGGCACTGGTGGGAAGGACAGTTGGGCTTGGACAAAGGGGTTAGTATAAAACGGGAGGGGAGAATCATAGAATGGTGGCCATTCAGTTCATTGTGTTCATGTTAGCTTTCTGACAGAGCAACTGAGCTGCTCCCACTCCCCTACCCTTTCCCTTCCACCCTGCAAATATTTTTTCTTCAGATAATGATTCAATTCCCTTTTGAAAACCTTGGTTGACCCTGACTCCACCACACTCTCAGGCAGTGTGTTCCATATCTTCCCCACTCACTGGATGAAAAACCCTTTCCTCTTTCATTCTGGTTCTTTGGCCATCACCTTAAATTGATATCTTATGGCACTTGATCTTTCCAGTTCCTTCACATCTACCCTGCCCACCCTTATCACTGTGAATACATCTGTCCTATCTCCTCTGAACTATTTCTTCTCTAAGGTCAGTTCCAGCTTTGCCTCTTAACTGAAGACCTCATCCTCAGAACCATCCTTATAAATCTTTTCTGCTTTGCCTGCAATACTATCGCATCATTCCTAAACTGTGGTTCTTGGAATTTAACAAGATATTCCAGCTGAGGCCAAACCAGTGTTTTATAATTGGTTCCCATAAATGGCTTTCTTTTGTACTCCAAACTCCTCCTCATAAACTCCAGGATCATTTATACCTTATACCCTTTTTCAAGTTGCCCTGCCACCTTAAAAACTTCTGCATAGATACCCTTTGTCTGTGCCTGATAATCTTTTGAGAATTACATTTTTTTTATGGCTCTGTTTCTTGCAAAGCCTCCACTGTGTGGATGGTGACTGTGCACATGCATGTAGATTTGCAGTCAAGCTCTGCAGTCTTGGCTCATTGAAACCAGCAGAGATTACAGTATGGCAAAACTGACTCTGTGCATTGGTTTATTGGCATTGTAGTGCCAAAACATCCATGCAAGAGCTGCCTCTGAAGTGAATTGGGAAACCGTTGACCCAGAGTCATACTTGAATAGAGTTCATGGTGAACCTGCTGCTCCACTTGTGATCCCACTCCTGGGTGAAGGGTGAACCTTGCAGTGACGACTTTGGCCAGTGATGAAGAGGGCAGCAGTGAGAAGTAACAGGCACCATTGAAGGCTTATTGATTCCCTTTTATGCCAGTCTTTTCTCATATACTGCTTTTGCAGCTTTTTTTAGATTTAGATTCCCCACATTTGTGTGCACCGGTTTCCTCCCACAGTCCAAAGATGTGCAGGTTATGTGGATTGGCCATGCTATATTTATAGAGCATAGAACAGAGACCATTAAATTGCAGTACAGGCCCTTTGGCACTCGATGTTGCACCGACCTGTGGAACCAATCTGAAGCCCATCTAACCTACACTATTCCATTTTCATCCATCTGTTTATCCAATGACCATTTAAATGCCCTTAAAGTTGGCAAGTCTATTACTGTTGCAGACAGGGTGTTCCACACCTCTACTATTCTCTGAGTAAAGAAACTACCTCTGACATCTGTCCTATACCTATCACCCTTCAATTTAAAGCTATATTCCCTTGTGTTAGCCATCTCCATCCTAGTGGAGATCTAACCCTCTGATTATCTTATACATCTCAGTTAAGTCACCTCTCAACCTTCTTATCTCTAACGAAAACAGCCTCAAGTCCCTCAGCCTTTCATCACAACATCCTAGTGAATCTCCTCTGAATCCTTTTCAAAGCTTCCATATCCGTCCTATTCTGCGGTGATCAGAACGGTATGCATTACTCCAGGTGCGACTGCACTATATTTCCTATAGTGTCCATGGATGTGCAGGCGAAGTGGATTAGTTATAGGAAATGGGGAGTTGTGGGTAATGGGTGGGGTGATGGGTCTGGGTGGAATGCTTTTCAGAGGGTCGGTGTGGACTTGGGCCGAATGGGCTTCTATGATGGTAGTTCAGATTTTCATTCATGGTCACGTCTACAAATATACAATGAAGTGTTCTTTATATGTTAAAGGTCAAGTGTTGCACGCTCCAATGCTATCCTGAAATGCTGAATACAATGCAAGATTTTAGTGCAATAGAACTCCTCTTTCTCTCTTGTTCTTGTTCCTTCTCTGCTGCTCTTCTAGGTGCTGCTTGACGTTGGCCACAATCTTTGTAATGGGCTGTGAGGTATTGGTTATGAGCCCGCCTCTGCCACCTCACTGTATTCTGCAAGATTCTCCTTTGTATAATCAACCTGATACCTGTCATATGCATCCTTTCCCATTTTTTACCTTTCTATTACTAATCTATACTTTGAGACTATGATCGCTACTCCCTGAATGTTCCTGTGCTGATAGTTGATTCACTTGGACCCGTTTATTTCCCAGTTCTCGTTGGATCAGAAACATGAAATTTCTCCTGAACACACATCAGAAACTATTCTTCTCTAATCTTTAATTGTTAATTACGTGTGGATAATCAAAATGCTCCCATCATCACTACACCAGGATTTCTTTGCATCTCACTGTAATTCCTTGCAAATTTGTCCTTCCAATGCTTTCTTGCTGATTATAGCCAGTAATAAAATGCCATATCCAGTTTTAGGTGAGAACATAGAACAACACCGCACAGAACAGGCCCTTTGGCCCTCGATGTTGTGCTGTGAACTAATCTAAGCTCATCCCCCTTAGCTTTAAACAAATAAATTCTCTGCCAATGGTCTTTCCAGGACAACTTCTCTCCATCCCTTCCTTTCCTTTTCTTTGACTCCATCCATTCTCCTGACCCCACCTCTTGTCGAATATTTACTATCCTTCTGATGTTCTGCTCTCTAATGCTGAATGTTCTGTTTTCAGCAAAGGTCTTAGTTTATCCCCCTGCACCGCCACCTCAATGAATTTCGACACAATATGATGTTGAACTCTTCTTCCATTATCTCTGCCTCCATGCTCATTTCTTTGGATATGACTCAGAAAGTCTAGAGATGTACAGCACAAAAACAGACCCTTCGGTTCAATTCGTCCAACCTAATCTAGTCCCATTTGCCAACACCTGATCCCTCTAAACTCTTCCTATACATATAACCATCCAGATGCCTTTTAAATGTTGCAATTGTACCAGCTTCCACCATTTCCTCTGGCAGCTCATTCCATGAACGTACCACCCTCTGCATGTAAACGTTGCCCCTTAGGTCTCTTTTATATCTTTGCCCTCTCACCCTAAACCTATGCAGTCTAGTTCTGGACTCCCCCACCCCAGGGAAGAGACTTTGTCTATTTATCCTATCCATGCCCCTCATGGTTTTATAAACCTCTGAGGTCACCCCTTAACCTTTGACACTCCAGGGAAAACAGCCCCAGCCAATTCAGCCTCTTCCCTATAGCTCAAATCCTTCAACCCTGGCAACATTCTTGTAAATCTTCTCTGAATCCTTTCAAATTTCATAACATCCTTCTGATAGGAAGGAGGCCAGAATAGCACGCAATATTCCAAAAGTGGCCTAACCAATGTCCTGTACAGCTACAACATGACCTCCCAACTCCAATACCCAGTGCTCTGACCAAGAAAGGAAAGCATACCAAACACCCCATTCACTATCCTATCTATCTGCGACTCCACTTTTGAGGAGTTATGACCCGCACTCCAGGGTCTGTTTGTTGGTTAACACTCCCATGGACCTTACTATTAAGTGTATAAGTTCTGTTAAGATTTGCTTCCCAAAATGCAGCACCTCTCATTTATCTAATTAAACTCCATCTGCCACGCCTCAGCGCATTCGCCCAACTGATCAAGATTCTGTTGTAATCTGCGATAACCTTCTTCACTGTCCACTACACTTCCAATTTTGGTGTCATCTGCAAACATACTAACTATACCATCTATGTTCATATCCAAATCATTTATATAAATGATGAAAATTAGAAGACCCAGCACCGTTCCTTGTGGCACTCCACTGGTCACAGGCCTCCAGTCTGAAAAACAACTCTCCACAACCACCCTCCATCTTCTACCTTTGAGTCAGTTCTGTATCCAAGTGGCCAGTTCTCCCTGTACTCCATGAGATCTAACCTTGCTAATCAGTCTACCATGGGGAACTTTGCCGAACGCCTTACTGAAGTCCATATAAATCACGTCCACCGCTCTGTCCTCATCAATCCTCTTTGTTACTTTTAAAAAAAAGTCAATCAAGTTTGTGAGACATGATTTCCCACGCACAAAGCCATGTTGACTATCCCTAATCAGTCCTTGCCTTTCCAAATACATGTAAATCCTGTCCGTCAGGATTCCCTCCCAACAACTTGCCCACCACCGACGTCCTGTCCCTGTCCCACAGGTCTCTTTCACCTACCTCCAACACTCTACCTCCACCTGGTCCCCTCTGGCTTTTTACCTGCACTCAACCCATCCAGTTGCTCCCACTTATATCTGCAATTCTTCTAATGCTTTTTCTTGGTTTCAAAATTTCTAGTTTGTAGGCTGCAGGCCATCTCTTCACCAGTCCCTTCACATGTCTGTCCCAAGGCAGGATGGTCTCAGGTCTCTCTGCTTCCTCTTAGAAAGAAGGCTTGAACTGTCCCCATTCACCACCACCCTGATCTGCCTGGCCAAGCTTGACCTCAATTTGAACAACTTCTGCTTTAACTCCTTACACTTTCTCAGGTCACAGGTGTGGCCATGGCTATTTACAGGGGCCCAGTTATACCTGCCTCTTTGTGGGTTATTTGGGACATTTTTTGTTCCACTCCTACTTGGGCCCCTCCCAACAACTCTTTCTCGAGTATATCAATAACAATCAGTGCAGATTCCCTCGCTCGTCTGGAATCGGAAAAGTTTATAAATTTCACTTTGCCCTTGCTCTTCACCTGGTCCATCTCTGATTCCTCCCTTCCCTTCCTCAACATCTCTATCTCCATTTCTGGGGACAGGCTGACCGCTAATATCCACTACAAACCTACTGTCTCCCACAATTAATTTGACTATCCATCCTCACACCCTGCTTCCCGTTTTAAAAAAAAATCTATTCCATAATCTCTGAATCTTTCTGTCTCCGCCGCCTATGTTCTGATGAATGCTGCCTTCTGTGAGGAGGAGAGGGTGCAGGGTCCAGAAATGTCCACCTTTTTCCTCAGCTGAGGATTCCCCACAGCCAAGGTTAACAGGACTCTCAGCCATGCCTGACTCATCTCCCACACTTCTGCCCTCGCCCCTTCCCTTCCCTTCCCTCCTAAAATAATGCTAGGGACCCCCTTGTCCTTACCTATTACCTGTTCACATCCAAAGGATTATTAGCTGCTAATTCTGCCACCTCCAGTGGAATATCACAATCCGATGTATATTCCCCTCACCTCCCTTGTCAGCATTCTGCAGGGACTGTTCCCTCCAGCAACCCTGGTCTACTCCTTCATTCCCAACACCACCCCACACTGCCAAGGCACATTCTCATACAATTGCAGATGGTGTACCAGCTGCTGTTTACCTCCTCACCAGTCAAGGCCCTGGACATACCTTCCAGATGAAGCAGCGATTTACCTATACTTCATTCAATCTAGTCTACTGTACTGTCCGCTCACAATGTGGCCTCCTTTATGCTGAGGAGAAGAAATGTAGATCGGGTTATCACTCTGTTGAGCACCTATGTTCTGTCTGTAAAATTGACCCAGACCTTCCAGTTGCCTGCCACTTCAACACACGACTGGATCCTCTGGCCAACCTCTGTCTCAGGCCTGCTGCAGTGCTCCAGCAAGCCTCAGCACAAGCTCAAAGAACAGTGTCTCATTTTCCACTGTGGCCCCTGCAACATCTAGGGCTCTAACTTTAGAGCCTTATTCCAACGTGCAATGTTTTCTTTTACCCACACCCGAAACATAATCCTGTTATGACATGGATTTTGTTTTAGCATACCAACCCAATTTCTCCCCCTGTTATACCTGTTAACATATTACATAGTTTGCCTTCAGTACAGCTTATCTATCTGTTACCCTCAGCTCTCATAACCAGTTCTTCAGCATCTGTCCTGGTCTGCCATCCATAATCACCTTGTTTACCTACCCCTTTCATATACCTCTCTCTGGGCTCCGTCTCCACCTAGTGTTCCCTTGACCCTCCACCACATACCCTTTAATAAGATAATCTTTGCTGCCATCATCACAACATCATCACAGGCAGCTCACCAACCTTATTTGCTATTTTACTATTAGTGCACTGTAAACCTAATTTAAGCCTAGTTGCCCACCTAGTACTGTTATAACCCACCCGGGAAGTGCACTGACATTGAATCTTCACTATCTCTGGGATCATCACAGGAGTTATTGATTTAATCAAAGTATGCAAAGTCCTGATTTACTGTCTGATGGAATCAAGTTAACAGAAAACACTGATTCGGTTCCTGTAGTTAACAAGAAGTACTCTTATTCAAAATTAGTAAAAACCAACATGATCTATAAAATTCCATGCAAGGACTGCCACAAACACTATGTACGACAAACAGGAAGAAAGTTAGCCACCAGGATACATGAACACCAGCTAGCCACAAAAAGACACGACCCCCTCTCCCTCATAGCCCTACACACGGATGAAAAAAAACACCATTTCGACTAGGACAACACATCTACCCTGGGACAGGCTAAGCAAAGACATGCCAGAGAATTCCTAGAGGCCTGGCACTCCAACCACAATGCCAAAAACAAGCACATAGATCTAGAAGCCATCTACCAAACCCTCAGAAAACGAACAGAAAATGACATCACCACAAACTCCAGGAACCCCATCCAGGAGAAAGATATAAATAGAAAGCAGGAGACAACAGCTTCGCTTCACTTGGAGGTCGCCACTGATGATGTTACCTAGCCAGGTAATGAAATGTCTGGATACCAAACCGACAGCTCAGCGAGCAAACCTACACCCTGTCAAATGAATCTTTTTAAAAAAGCACGAGTTCAAAGTCTTTGATAAGGTCTTCCCAAGATCTTTTGTTTTCTGAAGTCCTTCCTTCCAAACTCTCTTATTTGCCAAAGACATATTAATGGTACAATTTCACAGTCACTGGTTGGAGGCAACAGCTCATGGCAAATGGTGAGAGAGTATACCTGACCTCCTTCAGGTTTGAGTCACTTGATTGCAGAGATGTGGAGTCAGATCTTGCTTCTTCCAGTCTGGAAAATCTGTGCCTGTGTCATTCACATGGACAAGATGTTCAGCTGCTCAGGAACCAATTGCAGAGTAGTCATCAGGCTACTTTTGGTATCCACAACTGGTCATAATTGCACAAACCAATTAGCTACCTGTTGCCATCAAATTTCACTCTATACACACACACACACACTGGCGCTGTGCCTTCTTAGCTCACCTCTACCACTGCTTGCAATGCAACACTGTTAACATAACTCACAGTGAGTTCCAGCAACTTGTTTTTAAAAGTGCAGCAATTCCTTCCCCAGTCCTTGATTTCAAAAACAGTCCTTGTCCATTTTAGACCACAATCAAAAAGAAGAAAAATAAGAAACTGTGGTCTTTACCTTTTCTTTCCTCATGTAATCAAAGTCTCTCCCAATTCCTTGTACACTTTGTTGTTCCTCTTTAATACTTTCTGATTCCTATCTCTCCCCCCCCCCCTCCTTGCCGCCACATTATTTTAAACCCTTCGAGTCATAGAGATGTACAGCATGGAAACAGACCCTTCGGTCCAACGTGTCCATGCTGACCAGATATCCTAACCTATATCCCTCTACGCCTTTCCTATTCATATACCCATCCAGATGCCTTTTAAATGTTGCAATTGCACCAGCCTCCACCACTTCCACTGACAGCTCATTCCATACACGCACCACCCTCTGCGTGAAAGAAATTGCCCCTCAGATCCCTTTTATATTTTTCTCCTCTCAGCCTATGCCCTTAAGATCTGGACTCCCCCACACCAGGGAAAATACTTTGTCTATTTATCCTATCTATGCCCCCCCATGATTTTATAAACCTTTAGAAGGTCACCCCTCAGCCTCCAAAGCTCCAGGAAAACAGCCTGCACAAGGACATTAGTCCTAGCACTTTAGAAGTGTATCCCATCTGACCTGTACAGGGACAGGTAAATTCAGTGTCAGTTTGGGTGAAAAAGTACCATGAATTAAGTTTTGAATTGAACTTAGTACCTGGGACAAGGACCTTGTACTGTAGATTGTTGTTCAAATCACATGCAAATTAGTATAAAAACAGACACATCAGAAGAACTAACATGTAGCTAAAGGGGTTGTGTGTTTAAAACAGGTTCCCTTTGGGCCATTGGAACCATTTCTGGGACAATATGATGGGGTTGACTTAAAATGGAATGGTACCCATGTTATTGAATCACACAGCGTAGAAACAGGCCCTTCAGCCTATCACGTCTGTGCAACTAATGAACACCAAACTACACTAGCACTATTTACCTGTACTATGTCCTGGCAGGACGGATGCATTAGAGAAGTGACAATTACTATAAACTGGTATGTTGCAGTTTGGGGATCTTTAAGTAACATAAGCAGCCTAACTGCAAACAAAACAGACTGAAAAGTGTAGGAAGGTCTTTTATCATGTGGTTTCATGCCAGACTGAGTTTGGGTTCTTGACAGACTTGTCAAGGGGCCAGTGTTAAGAATGGTCTTTAAGCTTAGTCTTCTTAGTAACATGATTTATTATCTATGCAGTCTAAATCCTTCTCTCCAATGGATTGTGTGTAATCTGTTCAGACAAGAGGTGGCTCATCCACGAGATCTGTTGGAACTGGGAATGGATTGCAGATGATCAGTTTGAGAGGGACCAGCAGGAAGTCATTGTACACATTGGAACCAATGACATAGCAAGGGAAAAGGATGAGATTCTGAAGGGCGTTAGGCTGGAGGTCTTCGTGAGTAGTAATATTTGGATTACTCCCAGTGCTTCAAGCTAGTGAGGGTAGGAATAGGAGGATAGAGCAGATGAATGCATGGCTGAGAAGTTGCTGTATGGGAGAAGGACTCACATTTTTGGATTATTAGACTCTCTTCTGGGGTAGAAGTGACCTGTATTTGTACCTGAATTGGAAGGGGACTAATATACTGGCAGGGAGATTTGCGAGAGGTGCGCAGGAGTATTTAAATTAGTAAGGTGGGGGGAGAGAACAAGGTAGGACTGATAAATTAAACTGCACTTATTTTAATGCAAGAGGCCTAACAGGGAAGGCAGATGAGCTCAGGGCATGGTTAGGAACATGGGACTGGGCTATCATAGCAATTACAGAAACATGGCTCAGGAATGGGCAGGACTGGCAGCTTAATGTTCCAGGTTACAAATCCTATAGGAAGGACAGAAAGGGAGGCAAGAGATGAGGGGGAGTGGCATTTTTGACAAGGGATAGCATTACAACTGTACTGAGGATACTCCTGGAAATACATCCAGGGAAGCTATTTGGATGGAACTGAGAAATAAGAAAGGTATGATCACCTTATTGGGATTGTACTATAGACTCCCCAATAGTCAGAGGGAAATTGAGAAACAAATTTGTAAGGTGATCTCAGTTATCTGTAAGAATAATAGGGTGGTTATGGTAGGGGATTTTAACTTTCCAAACGTAGACTGGGACTGCTATAGTGTTAAGGGTTTAGATGGAGAGGAATTTGTTAAGTGTGTACAAGAACATTTTTTGATTCAGTATGTGGATGTACCTACTAGAGAAGGTGCAAAACTTGACCTACTCTTGGGAAATAAGGCTGGGCAGGTGACTGAGGTGTCAGTGGGGGAGCACTTTGGGGCCAGCGACTATAATTCTATTAGTTTTAAAATAGTGATGGAAAAAAATAAACCAAATCTAAAGGTTGAAGTTCTAAATTGGAGTATTAGGCAAGAACTTTCAAAAGTTGATTGGGGGCAGATGTTCGCAGGTAAAGGGACAGCTGGAAAATTGGAAGCCTTCAGAAATCAGATAATAAGAGTCCAGAGACAGTATATTCCAGTTAGGATAAAAGGAAAGGCTGGTAGGTGTAGGGAGAACTGGCTCAAAGGTAGAAGACAGAGGGTGGTGGAGACTGGAGACCTGTGACCAGCAAAATGCCTCAAGGATCGATGCTGGGTCCACGACTTTTCATCATTTATATAAATTATTTGAATGTGAGCATTAGAGGTATAGTTAGTACGTTTGCAGGTGATGCCAAAATTGGAGGTGTAGTGGACAGCGAAGAAGATTACCTCAGATTACAAGGGGATCTTGATCAGATGGGCTAATGAGCTGAGAAGTGGCAAATGGAGCTTAATTTAGATAAATGCGAGGTGCTGCATTTTGGAAAAGCAAATCTTAGCAGGACTTACACACTTCATGGTAAGGTCCGAGGGAGTGTTGCTGAACAAAGAGACCTTGGAGTGCAGGTTCTTGAAAGTGGAGTCGCAGGTTGATAGGATAGTGAAGAAGGTGTTTGGTATGCTTTCCTTTATTGGCCAGAGTATAGAGGAACTTCAATTATCTGAATACCTATTATCCGAATACCAATTATCCAAAAATCGGATTGAACCCTCAAGGTCTGACAGAAAAATTACATCAAAGACATGTATCCAACACTCTTTTGTTTCCAGTGATTAAAAGTGAACTCAATGCTGTTGAGAACGGTCCTGAACTGATGAGAGCGCAGGCACCGTCTCTAAATGACTGACCTCCCACACTCTCTCTCTCTTCCCACACTTTCCCTGGAGTTTTACACATGGGTGTACCCTGAACCCGCCTTCCCTGGATAATCTCTCCAATGTTGACCTGTAAAGAGCAAAAATGGGACCTGTCAAAAAGCTGCAGTAAAAAGATGTGTATGTGTGTGTGCAATTTTGACACTCACCCCCAAAAGGCAGCAGCAGTCTTGTGGGTGTCCAGTCCGGCTGCACCGGGAGAGGGGCGGGGGTGTGCGGAGGTGGGGGTGGACAGGGGGGGAAGGGGGCGCGGCGGTTGTGTGTAGGGGGTGGGTTGGGTGGGGGAAGTATTAAACAGGATTGGTGGCTGGCGGGGAGGCAGTATGGAGGGAGGCCAGGGCAATATTGGACAGGATTAGGGGCGGGCGGTGTTGGGCAGGTGGGGACATTGTTGGATGGGGTTAGGAGCAGTGTTGGACGGGGTTGGAGGGGCAGGCAGGGGGCGGTGTTGGAGGTCAGGTTGGGGGGAAGGCGGCGGGGGCAGTGTTAGACGAGGTTGGCGGGCACGCGGGGGGGGGGGGGGCGGTGTTGGATGGGTTTTGGGTGGGGGAGGGTGGGCAGAGGGCTCGCTAAACTCCAAGCCCCAGAGGAAAGCCATTAATCGATTAATCAAATAATCAATTATCCGAACGAAATAGTGCCTGCCCATCTCGTTCGGATAATCGAGGTTCCCCTGTATTGACTACAGGAGTTGGGAGGTCATGTTGTGGCTGTACACGACATTGGTAAGGCCACTGTTGGAATATTGTGTGCAATTCTGGTCTCCTTCCTATCGAAATGATGTTGTGAAACTTGAACGGGTTCAGAAGGATGTTGCCAGCGTTGGAGGATTTGAGCTATAGGGAGAGGCTGAACAGGCTGGGGCTGTTTTCCCTGGAGCGTCGGAGGCTGAGGGGTGACCTTACAGACGTTTATAAAGTCACGATGGGGCATGGATAGGGCAAATAGACGCAGTCTTTTCCCTGGGGTGGGGGTGTCCAGAACAAGGGCATAGAATTAGGGTGAGAGGGGAAAGATATAAAAGAGACCTAAGGAGCACCTTTTCACGCAGAGTGGTGCATGTGTGAAATGAGCTGCCAGAGGAAGTGGTGGAGGCTATTACAATTGCAACATTTAAAAGGCATCTGAATGGGTACGATTTGGAGGGATATGGGCCGGGTACTGACAAGGTGGGACTAGAATGGGTTGACCCTTCAGGCACTCTGCCTGTATTCCTGATGAAGGGCTTTTGCCCGAAATGTCAATTTTACTGCTCCTCGGATGCTGCCTGAACTGCTGTGCTTTTCCACCACCACTAATCCAGAATCTGGTTTCCAGCATCTACAGTCATTGTTTTTACCTGGGATATCTGGTTGGCATGGACAAGTTGGACCAAAGGGTTTGTTTCGGTGCTGTACATCTCTATGACTAAAGTTGTGTGATCTGTTAGTATGAGGGCAATGGATGGCAAATGACATGTTTTGGTAAAAACAATGACTGCAGATGCTGGAAACCAGATTTTGGATTAGTGGTGCTGGAAGAGCACAGCAGTTCAGGCAGCATCCGAGGTGCAGCAAAATCGACGTTTCAGGCAAAAGCCCTTCATCAGGAATAAAGGCAGAGAACCTGAAGCATGGAGAGATAAGCTAGAGGAGGGTGGGTTGGGGAGAAAGTAGCATGGAGTACAATAGGTGAGTGGGGGAGGGGATGAAGGTGATAGGTCAGGGAGGAGGGTGGAGTGGATAGGTGGAAAAGAAGATAGGCAGGTAGGACAAGTCAAGGGGACAGTGCTGAGCTGGAAGTTTGGAACTAGATTGAGGTGGGGGGAAGGGGAAATGAGGAAGCTGTTGAAGTCCACATTGATGCCCTGGGGTTGAAGTGTTCCGAGGCGGAAGATGAGGCGTTCTTCTTCCAGGCGTCTGGTGGTGGAGGCCCAGGACCTCCATGTCCTCGGCAGAGTGGGAGGGGGAGTTGAAATGTTGGGCCACAAGGCGGTGTGGTTGATTGGTGCGGGTGTCCCGGAGATGTTCCCTAAAGCGCTCTGCTAGGAGGCGTCCAGTCTCCCCAATGTAGAGGAGACCGCATCGGGAGCAACGGATGCAATAAATGATATTAGTGGATTCTTTGGATGTGGAAGGCTCCTTTAGGGCTTTGGATGGAGGTGAGGGAGGAGGTGTGGGCGCAGGTTTTGCAGTTTCTGCGGTGGCAGGGGAAGGTGCCAGGATGGGAGGGTGGGTTGTAGGGGGGCGTGGACCTGACCAGGTAGTCACGGAGGGAACGGTCTTTGCGGAAGGCGGAAAGGGGTGGGGAAGGAAAGAAATCCCTGGTGGTGGGGTCTTTTTGGAGATGGCGGAAATGTCGGCGGATGATTTGGTTTATGTGAATGTTGGTAGGGTGGAAGGTGAGCACCGGGGCGTTCTGTCCTTGTTACGGTTGGAGGGCTGGGGTCTGAGGGCGGAGGTGCGGGATGTGGACGAGATGCGTTGGAGGGCATCTTTAACCAAGTGGGAATGGAAATTGCAGTCTCTAAAGAAGGAGGCCATCTGGTGTGTTCTGTGGTGGAACTGGTCCTCCTGGGAGCAGATACGGCGGAGGCGGAGGAATTGGGAATACGGCATTTTTGCAAGAGGTAGGGTGGGAAGAGGTGTAATCCAGGTAGCTGTGGGAGTCGGTGGGTTTGTAAAAAATGTCAGTGTCAAGTCGGTCGTCATTAATGGAGATGGAGAGGTCCAGGAAGGGGAGGGAGGTGTCAGAGATGGTCCAGGTAAATTTAAGGTCAGGGTGGAATGTGTTGGTGAAGTTGATGAATTGCTCAACCTCCTCGCGGGAGCATGAGTGGTGAAGTTGATGAATTGCTCCCGCAAGGAGGTTGAGCAATTCATCAACTTCACCAACACATTCCACCCTGACCTTAAATTTACCTGGACAATCTCTGACACCTCCCTCCCCTTCCTGGACTTCTCCATGTCCATTAATGCCCTTCAACCCCAGGGCATCAATGTGGATTTCAACAGTTTCCTCAGTTCCCCTTCCCCCACCTCACCCTAGTTCCAAACTTCCAGCTTAGCACTGTCCCCATGACTTGTCCTACCTGCCTATCTTCTTTTCCACCTATCCACTCCACCCTCCTCCCTGACCTATCACCTTCATCCCCTCCCCCACTCACCTATTGTACTCCATGTTACTTTCTCCCCACCCCCACCCTCCTCCAGCTTAAGGCTCTCTGCCTTTATTCCTGATGAAGGGCTTTTGCCCGAAGCATCGATTTTGATGCTCCTCGGATGCTGCCTGAACTGCTGTGCTCTTCCAGTACCACTAATCCAAAAAATGACGTTTGTCTAATCTTGGGGAGGTGGATTCTAGACGATCATTTTTGATTGCAGGTGAATTGTGGTAACGTATTGGGGCTCAAAGTTTGTGAGAAGATATGTAGCTTGGGTGCTCATTGTTGTGGTTCTGTTCGCCGAGCTGGGAATTTGTGTTGCAGACGTTTCGTCCCCTGTCTAGGTGACATCCTCAGTGCTTGGGAGCCTCCTGTGAATCGCTTCTGTGATGTTTCCTCTGGCATTTATAGTGATTTGTATCTGCCGCTTCCGGTTGTCAGTTCAAGCTGTCTGCTGCAGTGACCGGTATATTGGCTCCAGGGTCGATGTGCTTATTGACTGAATCTGTTGATGAGTGCCATGCCTCTCGGTGGACCCAATATACCGGCCACTGCAGCGGGGCTAATTGTGCAACCTGGTGAACCGTTTGCATCACAAGTGGATCCCGTTTTCTGTTAGGTCTGGGGCGGTCGGTACCGAGGATGTGTCTGGTCTGAGGTGGTGGATCCTGGTGACCCTTTTGGACATGTGAGATCGATTTTGGTGATCTGTTTGGTCTGGGGTAATGTATTCCAGTGATCTGTTTGGATGAGTGGGTGGAACTGGTATTGCTGATCTCTTTCGGTGGGAAATCCTGGTGGACTGTGTGGACCATGTGGGGCCGACTTGGTGATCTGTTCAGTCTGAATCCTGGTGATTTGTTAGATCTGGGGTTGATGGTTCCTGGTGACCTGTTTGAATCGAGCGGGGTGGGGGTGAAGAGGAAAGGATGTTGATGATCTGTGAAGACTGGGTAGGATTGATCCTGGTGATCTGTTGGGGTGAAGGGTTGGTGGGTCACAGTGATCTGGTGTGTTGCGGTGATCCGTTGGGTCGGGGGGAAGGGGTGATCCGTTGGGTCGGGCGGGGGCGGGATCCGTTGGGTCGGGCGGGGGCGGGGGGGTGATCCGTTGGGTCGGTCGGGGTTGAAGGGGTGATCCGTTGGGTCGGTCGGGGGAAGGGGTGATCCGTTGGGTCGGGCGGGGGTGAAGGGGTGATCCGTTGGGTCGGGCGGGGGGTGAAGGGGTGATCCGTTGGGTCGGTCGTGGGTGAAGGGGTGATCCGTTGGGTCGGGCGGGGGGTGAAGGGGTGATCCGTTGGGTCGGTCGTGGGTGAAGGGGTGATCCGTTGGGTCGGTCGTGGGTGAAGGGGTGATCCGTTGGGTCGGTCGGGGGGAAGGGGTGATCCGTTGGGTCGGGCGGGAGTGAAGGGGTGATCCGTTGGGTCGGTCGTGGGTGAAGGGGTGATCCGTTGGGTCGGTCGTGGGTGAAGGGGTGATCCGTTGGGTCGGTCGTGGGTGAAGGGGTGATCCGTTGGGTCGGTCGGGGGGAAGGGGTGATCCGTTGGGTCGGGCGGGAGTGAAGGGGTGATCCGTTGGGGCGGGGAAGGGGTGATCCATTGGGTCGGTTGGGGGCGGGGGGGAGGGGGTGAAGGGGTGATCCGTTGGGTCGGTCGGGTGGGGGAAGGGGTGATCCGTTGGGTCGGGCGGGGGCGGGGGGGAAGGGGTGATCCATTGGGTCGGTCGGGGGGCGAAGGGGTGATCCGTTGGATCGGTCGGGGGAAAGGGGTGATCTGTTGGGTCAGGCGGGAAGGGGTGATCCGTTGGGTCGGTCGGGGGCGGGAAGGGGTGATCGTTGGGTCGGTCGGGGCGGGAAGGGGTGATCCGTTGGGTCGGGGAAGGGGTGATCCGTTGGGTCGGTCGGGGGGGGGGGGGGGGGGGGAGTGATCCGTTGGGGCGGTCGGGGGCGTGGCGGGGGAAGGGGTGATCCGTTGGGTCGGGGGCGGGGAAGGGGTGATCCGTTGGGTCGGTCGGGGTCGGGGGCGGGGGAAGGGGTGATCCGTTGGGTCGGTCGGGGGCGGGGGAAGGGGTGATCCGTTGGGTCGGTCGGGAGCGGGGGAAGGGGTGATCCGTTGGGCCGGGGGGGGGAAGGGGTGATCCGTTGTGTCGGGCGGGGGGCGGGGGCGGGGGGAAGAGGTGATCCGTTGTGTCGGGCGGGGGCGGGGGGAAGAGGTGATCCATTGGGTCGGTCGGGGGGAGAAGGGGTGATCCGTTGGATCGTCGGGGGAAAGGGGTGATCTGTTGGGTCAGGCGGGAAGGGGTGATCCGTTGGGTCGGTCGGGGGAAGGGGTGATCCGTTGGGTCGGTCGGGGGCGGGGCGGGGGAAGGGGTGATCCGTTGGGTCGGTCGGGGGCGGGGCGGGGGAAGGGGTGATCCGTTGGGTCGGTCGGGGGAAGGGGTAATCCGTTGGGTCGGTCGGGGGAAGGGGTGATCCGTTGGGTCGGTCGGGTCGGGGGAAGGGGTGATCCGTTGGGTCGGGCGGGAAGGGGTGATCCGTTGGGTCGGGCGTGGGGGGGAAGGGGTGAACCGTTGGGTCTGTCGGGGGCGGGGGAAGGGGTGATCCGTTGGGTCTGTCGGGGGCGGGGGAAGGGGTGATCCGTTGGGTCGGTCGGGGGCGGGGGAAGGGGTGATCCGTTGGGTCTGTCGGGGGCGGGGGAAGGGGTGATCCGTTGGGTCTGTCGGGGGCGGGGGAAGGGGTGATCCGTTGGGTCGGTCGGGGGCGGGGCGATCCGTTGGGTCGGTCGGGGGCGGGGCGGGGAAGGGGTGATCCGTTGGGTCGGGCGGGGGAAGGGGTGATCCGTTGGGTCGGGCGGGGGCGGGGGGAAGAGGTGATCCATTGGGTCGGTCGGGGGCGGGGCGGGGGAAGGGGTGATCTGTTGGGTCGGTCGGGGGCGGGGGAAGGGGTGATCCGTTGGATCGGTCGGGGGCGGGGCGGGGAAGGGGTGATCCGTTGGATCGGTCGGGGGCGGGGCGGGGGAAGGGGTGATCTGTTGGGTCGGTCGGGGGCGGGGGAAGGGGTGATCCGTTGGATCGGTTGGGGGCGGGGCGGGGGAAGGGGTGATCTGTTGGGTCGGTCGGGGGCGGGGGAAGGGGTGATCTGTTGGGTCGGTCGGGGGCGGGGCGGGGGAAGGGGTGATCTGTTGGGTCGGTCGGGGGCGGGGCGGGGAAGGGGTGATCCATTGAGTCGGTCGGGGGGGGAAGGGGTGATCCGTTGGGTCGGTCGGGGGCGGGCGGGGGAAGGGGTGATCCCTTGGGTCGGTCGGGGGAAGGGGTGATCCGTTGGGTCGGTCGGGGCGGGGTGATCCGTTGGGTCGGTCGGGGGCGGGGCGGGGAAGGGGTGATCCGTTGGGTCGTTCGGGGGCGGGGCGGGGGAAGGGGTGATCCGTTGGGTCGGTCGGGGGCGGGGCGGGGGAAGGGGTGATCCGTTGGGTCGGTCGGGGGAAGGGGTGATCCGTTGGGCCGGGGGGGGGGAAGGGGTGATCCGTTGGGTCGGTCGGGGGCGGGGCGGGGAAGCGGTGATCCGTTGGGCCTGTCGTGTGGGGGGGAAGGGGTGATCCGTTGGGTCGGGCGGGAAGGGGTGATCCGTTGGGTCGGGCGGGAAGGGGTGATCCGTTGGGTCGGGCGTGGGGGGGAAGGGGTGATCCGTTGGGTCTGTCGGGGTCGGGGGAAGGGGTGATCCGTTGGGTCGGTCTGGGGCGGGGGAAGGGGTGATCCGTTGGGTCGGTCTGGGGGAAAGGGTGATTAGATTAGATTACTTACAGTGTGGAAACAGGCCCTTCGGCCCAACAAGTCCACACCGACCTGCCAAAGCGCAACCCACCCATACCCCTACATTTACACCTTACCTAACACTACAGGCAATTTAGCATGGCCAATTCACCTGACCCTGCACATCTTTGGACTGTGGGAGGAAACCGGAGCACCCGGAGGAAACCCACGCAGACACGGGGAGAATGTGCAAACTCCACACAGTCAGTCGCCTGAGGCGGGAATTGAACCCAGGTCTCTGGCGCTGTGAGGCAGCAGTGCTAACCACTGTGCCACCGTGCCGCCCGTTGGGTCGGGCGGGGGTGAAGGGGTGATCTGTTGGGTCGGTCGGGGGGGGGAAGGGGTGATCCGTTGGGTCGGTCGGGGGCGGGAAGGGGTGATCCGTTGGGTCGGTCGGGGGCGGGAAGGGGTGATCCGTTGGGTCGGGGGAAGGGGTGATCCGTTGGGTCGGGGAAGGGTGATCCGTTGGGTCGGTCGGGGGGGGGGGGGAGGGATCCGTTGGGTAACGGTCGGGGGCGCGGCGGGGGAAGGGGTGATCCGTTGGGTCGGTCGGGGCGGGGGAAGGGGTGATCCGTTGGGTCGGTCGGGGTCGGGGGAAGGGGTGATCCGTTGGGTCGGTCGGGGTCGGGGGCGGGGGAAGGGGTGATCCGTTGGGTCGGTCGGGGGCGGGGGAAGGGGTGATCCGTTGGGTCGGTCGGGGGCGGGGGAAGGGGTGATCCGTTGGGTCGGTCGGGGCGGGGGAAGGGGTGATCCGTTGGGTCGGTCGGGGGCGGGGGAAGGGGTGATCCGTTGGGTCGGTCGGGGGCGGGGGAAGGGGTGATCCGTTGGGTCGGTCGGGGGCGGGGGCGGGGGAAGGGATGATCCGTTGGGTCGGTCGGGGTCGGGGGCGGGGGAAGGGATGATCCGTTGGGTCGGTCGGGGGCGGGGGAAGGGGTGATCCGTTGGGTCGGTCGGGGGCGGGGGAAGGGGTGATCCGTTGGGTCGGTCGGGGGCGGGGGCGGGGGAAGGGATGATCCGTTGGGTCGGTCGGGGTCGGGGGCGGGGGAAGGGATGATCCGTTGGGTCGGTCGGGGGCGGGGGAAGGGGTGATCCGTTGGGTCGGTCGGGGTCGGGGAAGGGGTGATCCGTTGGGTCGGTCGGGGGCGGGGGAAGGGGTGATCCGTTGGGTCGGTCGGTCGGGGGCGGGGAAGGGGTGATCCGTTGGGTCGGTCGGGGGGGGGTGAAGGGGTGATCCGTTGGGTCGGTCGGGGGGGGTGAAGGGGTGATCCGTTGGGTCGGTCGGGGGGAAGGGGTGACCCGTTGATCCATTGGGTCGGTCGGGGGAGAAGGGGTGATCCGTTGGATCGGTCGGGGGAAGGGGTGATCCGTTGGGTCGGTCGGGGGCGGGGCGGGGGAAGGGGTGATCCGTTGGGTCGGTCGGGGGCGGGGCGGGGGAAGGGGTGATCCGTTGGGTCGGTCGGGGGCGGGGGAAGGGGTGATCCGTTGGGTCGGTCGGGGGCGGGGGAAGGGGTGATCCGTTGGGTCGGTCGGTCGGGGGCGGGGGAAGGGGTGAGCCGTTGGGTCGGTCGGGGGGGGTGAAGGGGTGATCCGTTGGGTCGGTCGGGGGGAAGGGGTGACCCGTTGATCCATTGGGTCGGTCGGGGGGAGAAGGGGTGATCCGTTGGATCGGTCGGGGGAAGGGGTGATCCGTTGGGTCGGTCGGGGGCGGGGCGGGGGAAGGGGTGATCCGTTGGGTTGGTCGGGGGCGGGGCGGGGGGAAGGGGTGATCCGTTGGGTCGGTCGGGGGCGGGGGAAGGGGTGATCCGTTGGGTCGGTCGGGGGCGGGGGAAGGGGTGATCCGTTGGGTCGGTCGGGGGCGGGGGAAGGGGTGATCCGTTGGGTCGGTCGGGGGCGGGGGAAGGGGTGATCCGTTGGGTCGGTCGGGGGCGGGGAAGGGGTGATCCGTTGGGTCGGTCGGGGTCGGGGGCGGGGGAAGGGATGATCCGTTGGGTCGGTCGGGGTCGGGGGCGGGGGAAGGGATGATCCGTTGGGTCGGTCGGGGGCGGGGGAAGGGGTGATCCGTTGGGTCGGTCGGGGTCGGGGGCGGGGGAAGGGGTGATCCGTTGGGTCGGTCGGGGGCGGGGGAAGGGGTGATCCGTTGGGTCGGTCGGTCGGGGGCGGGGAAGGGGTGATCCGTTGGGTCGGTCGGGGGGGGGTGAAGGGGTGATCCGTTGGGTCGGTCTGGGGGAAGGGGTGACCCGTTGATCCATTGGGTCGGTCGGGGGAGAAGGGGTGATCCGTTGGATCGGTCGGGGGAAGGGGTGATCCGTTGGATCGGTCGGGGGAAGGGGTGATCCGTTGGGTCGGTCGGGGGCGGGGCGGGGGAAGGGTGATCCGTTGGGTCGGTCGGGGGGCGGGGCGGGGGAAGGGGTGATCCGTTGGGTCGGTCGGGGGAAGGGGTGATCCGTTGGGTCGGGGGAAGGGGTGATCCGTTGGGTGGGTCGGTCGGGGTCGGGGAAGGGGTGATCCGTTGGGTCG